>NW_024884475.1:50638754-50642403 GCF_019232065.1 Centrocercus urophasianus
GAAGGAAGGAAGGAAAAAAAAAAGACAGAAGACAAATGAATCAGTTGCAGTACTGGGCCAAGTCCTACATCCGACACAGCATCCTGAAACCAAACAGCACAGTTTGCTTTGGTATGGACAAAAATGTTCAGAGAGCTGTTCAGTGCCATCAGGCACAGGACTGTCACAGCCAGCTGACCTCCCTCGCCACATGTACAATTTCCCTGGCAAATAATCACAGTTCAACAGTTTAAAACAAACGATTCCCAACACACACAAAAAACAGAGCTTGTATGAAGGAGGCTGTTCAGACTTTGACTGGCCTACCATTTTTGCTGAATTACTTCCAATTTCTATTCAGTTCAATTACCAAATTTCACCAAGAAAATTTCTTAGGTGGGAGAGGCTTCATTTGGAACAAAAAGCATGCCTTTCATCCCCCCCTTGCATCAAACTGCAGCTCCCACATCGCACGGATTGAACACTGCTGTCACGTGACTGGGACAGCTCCTTTGCCATGTGAGCATCACGTGAAGAAGTGAGAAGAAGAAAATACAAAGCAGTACAATGGGTTACATCCAGCTTCATCTCAAGATATTCCTTGTGCTAGGCTTTTTATAGCTCAGTAGTTTGACGAAGTACAAGCTCAACCCTGTAGGGCCCTCAGTGGCTTCCTCAATGCCACATCTCTGCCAACAGCAATATGACATACCTTGTGAGACATGGTTCTAGAGCAAAAAGCCAACAGGTTTTTTGCCAACAGGCGAGTGCTCTGAGCAGCAGAGAGCGGGCCTCAGTGAGCCATGACAACATGCAGGGGCCTTGCATCACACCATCCCCAGGCACCTCAACAGGCTGAAAGGAAAACCCAGTTTTCGGGAAAACCCAAAGGCCTTATGCTGCATGGCATTCCCAGCGGACACAGCAAAGCAGTTAAGGTGATCAGGTTGGGTGCTGCTTCTGCTGAAACCACTTGCTGTGACCCTAAGCTAGGTGAAGGATCTCGAGCTACCTTTGGATGTGGCTCGGTGAGGTGCCTCAGGTTTGGAGGCTGTATTTTGTGTTGGTATACAGAAGCTGGCATTCCCAGTTGGTATATGGAGGTCGATACTGCAGGTTGATATTCAAACTTTAATAGTGTGTGCTCCTAATTGGTGAGGCTGCTACAAGTAAAGCAAGCGGCACCACCTATTTGACAGAAGCCATCTCACATCAGGGTTGAATAGTGCATGCTAGCTGCAAGCCAGCCCTCCATCCCCTTCTGCTATCACTAACCGACTGGACAGCAGGGTCAGGAGGGCTTCCTTCCAAGAGGGGAGATGCACAGCCTTAGCTGGCTCCCTATCTCCCTAACTCATAGCAGTAGCGAGACACGTCCGCCCATCCGAGGCAAACAAATAGTCTCAGTGGGTGAATAAAGATTATGCCTCTTTAAACCAACTGTAAATCTGCATGAAGACAGAACGTACATACACAAGTAGTCAGTGTGCAATGTGACGTCAATCTGAGTTTTACAGATTTATTATTACTGTACATAAAATCTCCTAGTAATAATAACATTCTATGTAAAATACTAGAGCGTTGGGACACTTTGCGGGTGAAAACCATACAAGAAAAATAGGAAAAAGTAGGTCAAGTGTTTAAAAAAAATGCTGGGAGGGAAGCACGCCATTAAAAATGTAAGGGTTGGGGGCTGGAACGCATTAGTGTGAATCTCTTCCATTCGGTGTACTAACCTTGAGAGTTGCATTGCACAGAAGAACGAATTTAAAGGAAAAACGAGAGAAATGCTTGCATTGGGATCAATCAGTTCGCTGTTTATTGTTATTATTCTCGCTTTCTGTTTATTTTGTTTTTAAGCACAGTCCCACCACTGCCTTGAGCCATCTCTACAACTCGCAGCCACGCTGAATACAACTCTCGCACCTTAAGGATGCACCAGGACACCCACCCGCCCACCCTGGCCATGCCGCCATGCTCCGTAACGTGGTTAAAGAGAAGAAAAGAACGAAAGGGAAATGAGAAACAACCTCAAGGGAAGGCTGCTCCTCTTGGGACCTTCCTTGCCTACTGATCCTACTGCTGTTTCTTCAAGGAAAGGAGCCACGCTCTGTGACATACTTGTGGCACGAGGCGATGCTCAGCTGACACCTCTACAGATGGGACCAGAGATCTGCGTTTGTGTGGCTGAAGGAACACCAAGGGGGAGAGGGAGTGAAGAGAAGTGAAGGCAGCTGGTTACGAGAGCATGCGAGTGGCTAGTAAATCCATGGTGTTTCAGTCACACTGGTTAAGCAATTCTAACAGGTGGCACTCCTTAGCAGCTTTTAGGGCTGCCAAATCCCTCCATCAGGAACGAGGAAATTCTGGAGATGCAGCCAGGGAAGCATGTGAACCCACTGGAAGATCGGCAAGCGTGCAAGCCACATTTCCCAAGATATCTCACTTTTCAGACAGGTCGATGAGCCCTCAGAAGCTGTAATTTATCACATTCAGCCCAACAGCACCCGGGCTAGTGAGCCCAACCAGAGAGTCCTGTGTTTTCCTAGCAAACTTTGTACAAAATCAGCCAAGCTGCTACCAAGAAAGACATGAGCTGCTAAGCCTATCTGGTTTCTCACGTGTGAAGTCTGTGCCAGGTATGGGGTTAGCAATGCTGGGCCACTACGCATGCGCAATGACAGCTTGAGACCATGCAGAACTACAGAGCAAACTCCAGCAAGAGTAGGTCCCTCTCACCAGTGGTTCCCTCTCACCAGAACAGTGGTGAGGATGGCTATAGAGGAGTTAATGCCATCAACCACATGTACCTTCAGAACCAAGCATCCCTCGGCAGTGCCAACACCAATGCCACTACCCACACTGATGTAATGCAGGACAGACCAGCGGGCTCTTGCTGCTTCCCCCAGGCCCTCTGGCTGGCTCACTCCTGCCTGCACCGAGCTGGAGCACCAAAACAAGGTCTCAATTAATTGCTGATTTCTGTGACTACGGATCCCGATGTCATCCCATGTGCACTGTTTCTCTGCACTGAATCCATCATTCTCGACACCTCCAGACACATCCAATGTACGCGCCTCGCCAGCAACGCTATAATTTTAATAATGACAAGGGATTACGTGTGATTACTGGGCTTCACTCTCCTCGTTCCCCTGTCTACCAACGAGCCCCAGCCGCGCTCTGTGCAGCGGGTGTTCTGCCTTCCATTGTCTGTTGGGCTTGGCATGTTCACCAAAACCTCTGCCAACACAAGACCCTGTCTGCACAGCCAGGAGCGCTAAGCACATCCGTCAGGTTCGGAAGCACAGTGTAAAGACAAACGTGGATGCAGATCAGAGGGCAAGCAGCCCAGCGTACCTCTGCTATTTTCCCACCGTGTTCCCCAGGCCATTAGTGGGCTATCTGCAAAACGAACTACACGGGCACGTGTCACAGCACCGGCTTTGCCACCAGCCAGCCCCAGATGGGTGAGCCAACGCTTCCCCAGACTTCTGCTGGGGCACTGCTCAGCTCCAACTCTCCCTCTCCCCACCATCCCAGCCCTAAAACCGCCCTGAAACAACCACGATCTCCAGGAAAAGAAAAAGGAAAAAAGAATAAAGAAAAAAAATAACAAAAAGCAGCGAAACCAGCCGGCCACCAGTCTACTGGGTCACGCAGCGGGCGCACC
>NW_024884475.1:50642526-50722717 GCF_019232065.1 Centrocercus urophasianus
GGGGCCGCGCCGGCGGCGGGAGCACCCTCAGAGCCTGAAGGAGGCCTCGGAAAACGGGTGCTGCATCTTGAAGCTAGACAAGAAGCACTGCAGGGGCGGGGGCAGGGGGTTGAGGAGGGACGGCGGGAGGCTGGGGAAAAAGAAATCATCTCCTCTGACCTCTAGCGAAGTGCCAGGTTTTTTCTTAAGCTCTTCACATTTCCTAAATTTGCAGATCTGGTGTCCCGTTTTGCGGTTCCTGCAACTGCTGCAGACTCCACAGTTGATGAGCCGCTTGCAGGGCACGCACACCCCGCAGCGTTTCCGCTTCTTCTTGGCGGGGTTGCCCGCCCCGGCCCCGGCCCCGGCGCCTCCTCCTCCGCCGCCACCACCTCCGCCACCACCGCCGGCCCCCCCGCCGCCGCCGCCGCCGCCGCCTCCTCCTCCACCGCCCCCCGCGCCGGCGGCGGCGCCCAGGGCGGAGGCGGGGGCGGCCGAGGCGTGGCTCTGCGGGCAGTCCGCCAGGTTGGCGATCTGGAAGGCGCTGTCTGTGACGGCGGCCGAAGCCGCGGCGGGGGAGTGCAGGGCCGTCATGACGATGACCCCGGGTGGCAGCGAGAGGCCGCCCAGCGCCGGGATGGCCGAGAAGGTGCCGACGCGCTCGGGGAGGTTCATGATGTCGGCTTCGGCGGCGCCGCACTTGAGCTTGTTCATGCACTCGCCCGCCAGTGGCCGGCAGTGCTCGGGGGCCAAGCCGGAGAGGAAGTTGCCGTTGGCCATGGGCAGCGCGGGCTGCTCGGCCGGCGCGCAGCCGGGCTTGCCCAGGCGCTGCGAGTCGCTCCGGTGGTGCATGCCGCCCCTGCCGGCGTGCAGCGAGGAGGCGGCGGCGGCCGCGGAGGCGGCGGCGACGGCGGCGGAGGAGGAGGAGGAGGAGGGCTTCCTCGCGCCGCCCGCCGCGCCGCCGCCGCCGCCGCCGCTGCCCCAGAGCATGGCGGTGGCGGCGGCGGCGGTGGCGGTGTCGCAGTTCCAGGGGGACATGCCGATGCGGGCGGCGGCGGCGGCGGCGGCGCTGGGGAAGATGGGGGTGGTGATGCGCGCGATCTTGGCCGCCTGCGGGAAGGCGCCGCCGTTGGTCTTGTAGAAGGTGGCGAAGGAGCGGTACCTCTCCATCTCCGAGTTGTAATCCACAAGGCTGTTGAGGGCCCCCTCGGGCAGGTGGCTGTCCTTGGGCAGCCCCGGCGCCTCGGGGTTGGGGCCGCTCTCCACGCACACGTTGGTGTTCATGGTGGCGGCGAGCGGGTGGGGGTCGGGGGGAGCTCAGTCCCACGCGGGGCGCGTCCCCGGCGACGCCGAGCGGCCGGCCGGCTTGGCCTGCCGCATCCTCACGGGAGCTGAAAGACACAAAGTGGATTCCCAGGGGGGGGCGGGAGCCAGGGGAGGGCGCAGGGAATTCCCGGCGAAGTCTGCAGGCGGGCGCGGGGCCGGGGCTGCCCACCGGCGGAGAAAGCGTAAGGGGAAAACAGAAAAAAAAAAAGGAAAAAAAAAAAAGGAAAAAAAAAAAAAAAAAGGGAAAAAAAAAAAAGGGGGGGGGGCAGAGGGGGGAGGCGGAAAGGGGATGAAAAAAAAGCCCCGAAGAGAAGGAGGCGGGGAGCCGCCAGCTGCCGCCGTGTCCTTCTGCGCCCTGCGGTCATTAGCGCCGCGGCACAGCTGGCAGCGGGGCGACAGCCGAGACAGCAGCGCCGGGGCAGGCGAGCCGTAACCGCGCCGAGGCCCCGGGCGCTGCGGGAGCCAGAGTTCACCCCGCAGGGAGGGAGGGATCCCCGAGGCCGTCTGCAGGGAGCCGCGGGGTCAGGGCGGCCGCCCGCAGGCCGCTGCCGGGGGGCTTGGTTTAGAGGCGGGAGAAAGGCACGTTACGGCAGCCTTCGCCAACTGAGGCGAAACAGCAGTAGAACTTCAAAAGCCCTCAGTTTCCGAACAGTGGCTCTTTGTTTTCCAGCTGCCGTACCTGAGCGGCTCAGATACTTCAGCACCTTTTCCGACGGGCGGCCATCGGGCAGAGCCTCCGCTCCGGGCACGCCGCGGGGCCGCATCTAGCTGCCAGACGCCGCCACGTTCAGTTCCAAATGGTTATCAATTACGGTAATTACGATCGTAATTAGATTAATGAACCGTTCGGAGCCCAACCTACCGAGCGCACCAACTTCATCTTCTCCCGAGGCACCGAAAAGCGGGCTTTATGTCAACAGATCCGAGCGCAGGGAGCGCGAACCTGAGCGAGAAGCCTCGCCCCGGGCTGGAGTGCGGCGGGAGGAGACCGGGAGCCGCTCCGCGTCCTCCCCTCGGCGGGGAAGGGACGAGCCTGGGATGCAGCCGGCAATACAAAGGCTGCCCCGAGAGGAAGGCGAGCGGAGCCGCACGGCCTCGGGGCCTCCGGCGGCGGCGGGCACGCATCGATCACGCACCGAGAGGCCGCGTGCCGGGGGCTGAGCCCGCAGCCCTCACCGGGGACCGCCGGCGGGAGGCGGCCGTGGCCGTGCATGTTCGCTCCCGCACGTCTGGCGTGCAGGAGCCGGGGTGCAGAGGTCATATTTGACATTCGGGAGGAGGGGCGGGGGCAGATTAATTAATAAATTAATGCCCCGGCGCCTTTTCTCGCCCGGCTCTGGCGTTCAGGTACTTTGGCGAGCCCTGAGGACAAGAACGACGGCAAAAAATAAAAAATAAAAGATACAAAAAGCCGCCGACAAAGCACAAAATGAGAAAGATAAAAAAAAGAAAACCCACCCCCCTTAAAGAACAAAACAAACAAACAACAACAAAAAAAAAAAACCACAGAGAAGGAAGGAGGAGAGGGAAAAAAAGCAAAACAGTCACTTACCGGGCTCTTTATTGGGGGGGCTTGGATGCGCAGCCTGCCCGCCGCTAATTAGTTGCACATCAGTCCCTAACACAAAGAAGGAGACGGAGCAGCGGCGGCAGCGAGCATCCAGCTGTGTCCTGGCGGCTCCTCAATTACAACTTTGCGACTTGTAAACAAACTGCGAGGGGCGGCGGGAAGGGGCGCGGGGGGCGGGGGTGCCCATCCGGCAGCGCCGAGCCGCTAAACAAATACCTGCGAGCGCCGTTCCCCTCGCTCCCTCTCTCCGTCTCGTTGCAGAGAAAGGAGGAGGAGGAGGAGGAGGAGGAGGCGGGGGAGGCGGCGGGGGGCGAGGAAGGAGCAGGCACCGAGGGAGCGCGCGTGTGAGTGTGCGTGTGTGTGTGCGTGCGAGGGCGGGCGGGCGGGAGCCCGGGGCCGCGTCCCCGCGCCGCGGCCGTGCGCGCCGGGCGGGCGGGGCGGGAGGGAGGGAGGCTGGGAAGGAAGGAGGGAGGCGGCGGGGCCGGGGGGAGCGGGCGGGGATGCGGGAGGCGGGCGGCCGCTGCCCAGCCGCCGCGAGAGGCGCGCACGGGCCGCCACCCTGCCCGCGGCACGGCACAGCACGGCGCACAGCGGGGGGCTGCGAGAGCCGCGCTGACGGGAGGCGCAGCTAGGCGCGCAACTTGGTGCCAGCGACTCAGCGATCGTCAGCATCGTTCGTAGCTGCTGCTGTTGATTTTTCGGGAGGTTTAGGTGCTGCGCGTTGTGGGCAGGTGGAAGGGAAAGAGCTGGCTTGCAGATGTGATGCGGCCTCTGGAAACCCACGGTGTGCCCGCGTCCACGTTGCCGTTGGAAAGCCGAAGTTGGGTGGCAGCATCGGTGCCGGCCGCATGTGGGGTCACCCCATGGGCACCCGGCCAGACGCGCGCCATTCACACCCCCACCGCTTTGAATCTTACATCTGCCTCTGGTCCAGCAGAGCAGCAGCAGAGCAGGGTCTGTCGGACAGCCCTCAGTTAGCTGAGGAGCGCCAACACTTGTATGCATTATTCGGAGCCCGCTGCAGTGCATCCGACTGATCATCTGCCTCTAAACACACAGTGTGCATTTGAAAATACCCCAAACAGGTGTTAACTCATTAAAGCATCACCTCCCAAGGAGACGGCACAATCCTGCAGGACGGCTCTTTTCAGAAGAACTTTTGGGGAAAAATACAACCGAGGGGAAATGGTATTTCAGGAACATCACAGAATGAAGGGGCTCTGAGCACCTGATGGAGTCGTATATGTCCCTGTTCACTGCAGGAGAGTCAGACCAGATGGCCTATAAGGTCCCTTCCAACTCAAACGGTTCTGTGATTCCCTACCCCTCTTCCCCCTCCCTTAGTTCCCATGCCCTGTGCAATACCCAAGCACTCGGCACACCATTCAAACACACAGCCTGAACTGCATATTTCCTCTCATTGCAGCCTTGGTCACACACTAGCAGTCCTTTCTGAGTTAATCTATTACTCTGAAAGAGTTACATTGTTAATAACCAAAAAGAAGAAAGGAGAAAAACCTCTACCCATCTTTTCTCATGTATAAGGAAGGACGTTTCATATATTTTACAACTGTCAGTTGGATTTCCAATTGAGTTGGATTGCAATGCTATAGATAATCCTTCTGCTCCAGCTCAGAAAACTTGCACACTTTTCTAGTGCCTGGGAAGAAGCATGGAATTCACTCCAGATGGGTTCTCTCCAAAACCTTCTGTTCAGGAAAGTTGTTTTGTTTTCAGATACAAGCCTGCTTTATCCTGCAGCCCACCCCAAGCTCGAGAGTGTCGGAGGATGGGAAGAATGGAAAATGTACAGGTGTTTGTTGGCGAGGCAACAAACGAATTCCAGATTGTCCTTCTCACTGTAATCCCTGCTTTGATGGGAGGGATGGAAAGTTGGAAATCCCAGGCTCTGCTTTTCATCCAGAAGCCATTGCTATTTCATTTTTAGCAGGAATGCACAGCCCATGGTGAACACAGAAGCTGCTCTGCTCTGGTTGTTCAAGAAGAAAACTGTAAAAAAAACGATCCCAAATTTTTTTTTTTCTGCTCTTGTTTATTCCATGCCTTGCTCTCATGCCTATCTGTAAAGTGGCCATTGTAAACCTATCCCAACCTGTTGTTGATCCTATAAGTGTTGTATTAGCATTAGAAAAAGGGGGGAAGATAGATAGCAGCAAACATGCTCAACTTTTTGAATGCCTCCTAAAACAACAAAAGGAAAAACAGCCATAGAGTCATTGAATGGTCTGTGACAGAAGGGAACTTTAAGACCGTAAAAATCTCAAGAAATACTTTCTTTGGTTGTGATGTTGCATAGGTCTGGCCACTTTATCCCTGAAATAACCACAGATTCTGTTACCATCTCAGTTCCACACTGCAAGAAAAGGTGTGTATTTACAGCTCTGTCAATGCCTCGCTCCCTTCATCTGTTGTCACATTTTCACTGTTAGAGATGCAGACTCATATGGAATAAGCTTGTTTTTCAAGTACTTGATTTCACACAACACTATTATTTATGGCTAAGGCTTGATTGGGAGGAATGACAATCAATCACTTGAAGCTGGTGTCAGTGCCAGGAGCATTCGTATCCTACAGGCCACCCTTCTGACTGGCAGCAAGCATCAGCACACAGCAGTTGGCCATATCCCTTACTGTCCCCTGAGGTCAATGTTAATCAGCCTTCAGCTTTTCTGCCAGAAGGCATAAAAAAGGGATTCCACATGCTGCGTGGTGTAGGACTGACAGATAAGCCCACAGCAGCGCTCTAGACCATCTCCAGTGTCCCCAGAACCCGTTTCTTTCATAGATTTCAGAGGTATCCCACAGCGGAGCAGCGCTGTGGAGGTCAGCTGGCTTCTCTACACACTAAGGAGTCTGAAAGATGCCAGATGCTGACAGCACAATATCCATCATCTAATGACAAATTATCGTCTCCTTTCCAATGCTGAACGTTCAGCAGCAGGCACCATCTTGCAGAAGAGGTAGCTGCTGGGGTTCAAATAATGCTAACTTTCATCATCATCTAATTGTCACCTCAGCTCTCTGAGTATCTCTCAGTGTTGTCCTACTCACTGCTGTGACCCTGCAGAGTCAAGAAAGGGGTCGTTGGAAAAAGGAAATGAGACCCCTGATGCGAACAGCCGGTGAAAGAATGCATCACACTCAAAGAACGGCGACAAAATGTGAGCTTCTGGGCCCGGGCAGGTGGACAAGAGGGCATACGCTGAGGAGCCAACAAAAGCTGGCAAAACAGATAGATAAACTGTATCACGAGGATGTGATAGGAAAACAGGGGCAGGACAAAACACAGAAAGCACCACCAGGGACACAAGCAAATTGTTTTGTCTCAACAAGATCTATCCTTTCTCACACGTGCACAGTCCTGTCCAAAGGTGCAGTCACACCAATATTTTAAGCCAGCAACAGAGCTGTTATCAAGGCAGCTGGTGCTGCACTGCCTGCACCCCCTCGGCTGCCCCTCCCTCACCGGCTGCTTCCCTGCCTGCATGCTCGCACTGAGGATCACCTCCAGCCCGTACTGAGCCCTCCCTGAGTGTAACTCTACCCCCCAGCAAGTGTGCACCTGCCGTACACCACAGCCTTACAACACAGCAAACATGGCCCCGAGTACAGAGATCTTGTTAAAACATGCTGCAGGCAGGCCAGGAGATGCTATCAAGAAGCTAAACAAGAAGCAGTGTACCTCTGGTCTTTAAATTCTTGCCTGTTATCCCCGCTGAATCTACTTGACTCAAAGTTGCAAAGCGTTACTGGAAGCAGGACGGCAGAAGTGCACCTTGTGAATTCACTTATTGCACTCAGTACTTAAAGGCCCACAACTTTTTAGTTGATAACTGAGATTAACAGGCTTCTCTCTTTTATATCTGGGATTGTACTGCAGTACAAAAATGACACAAAAAACTAACACAAATACTTTAGTGCAGAGCTTGTATGGCATGCAGAGCTTCCTTAGTACCCAAGCCCATTTAACACGCGAATTTGCAGTTACACACAGTAATGAACTGACCAACAATTGCCTGTATAGACAAAGTGGACATTAAGACTTTACACAACACCACCAAAGTATTTAGAAGTTAGTTTATCACGCATAGCAAAGCTGGGCTTCTTGAGACTTCTAATGAAAGCTGATACAGCCATTGCCTGATTACTGTAACGTACATGCAATCATTAATACAGAAGTCCTCCTTAACTATCTTTATTTTACGGCCACAGTTATCCTAGGAGGGAACAGGAGGGGGGAAGGGGAAAGCAATGCTTCTTGCTTGTGTTTACGCCAACTGTAATGGGGCTGTGGCATTGAAGAACGCCAATTAGACACCAAAGTTTATTTCGTGGCCTTGACAACAAAATGTGGGTCTAACAAGACATAGGAAAGCAGCATATGACATTCTGAGGGCAGAATGAGACAAAATGACACTGTTTGACATTAATCCAGGGGCTGTGGCCAGCTTTCTGCAGTGCCAGAGATTGATTGCTGGCTAGTATGTGAAGGTGGTCTGAATCCACAGTCCCCATTTCAGCTGCACTGAACCAAGTCCTGTTACAGGTAAGGAGCTGAGCCCTGGCATCTGCATGTAACCGACAATCCTGTTCTTCAGCAGCAAAAACACAGACAAAGAAAAGATTCATAAGGGATCTGGTAATTATTTCTCAAGTTTGTTCAGCAAACTGCACTCTGTTGTTATTTTGCTGCTGGCTCCTGCTAATAATTTGCTCTCCATTTATAAAGAATAGAGCCTCCAAAAATTTGTTGGCATCTGGCTCAATCAAAATGAAAAAAGTCGTAATAAGGAAACTGTCTTTCAGAAAGAGTGAGGATTGTGTTCTCTGAATGTAGATTTTTTTAATGACTTTGGATTTTGCAGATTGTAGTCATTATACAGCTATTTATGAGGAAGTATTATTGTTGTCTTTGTCAACAAAAAAACCTCGAGAACACTGTCTGTCACCTAGAATTGGTATTGCCACAAAATAAATCTTCTCTCAGCGTTCCTGTGGATGTTTTCACAGGATCGTTAGAGAACCTGAACCCCACTATTAGTGCAAATTAAAAATTATTTAATAGTGCTGCCTGTGAAAGGGTGCTGTTTTTACAGCTGTCAAAGACCTCAGACACCGATCATTTTGTATAACAATACGTTATTTTCTTTTAGTACTTCTAGACAAATTGCAGGTGTTATCTTATGATTCTTTTAATGTCTGTATTATTGTAAAAGCACTAGAATGAGTGAATAAATAGTCACCTAAAATAGGTATTGATTTTGAATCTTTAAAAGCAAAGTACCAAGAACATCAGTAAT
Organism: Centrocercus urophasianus; assembly: GCF_019232065.1. Classification (NCBI taxonomy): domain Eukaryota; kingdom Metazoa; phylum Chordata; class Aves; order Galliformes; family Phasianidae; genus Centrocercus; species Centrocercus urophasianus. The sequence goes on from NW_024884475.1 coordinate 50,650,723, forward strand.
ATGTTTACCTCAAAAATATGAATATCTTTACGTACCATTCCATTCACACTGAAAGTTCTGGAGCTTTGTACCTCTTTGGAGAGAGTTCCTACTGTGTACCATTTACACCTCATGTAAACTTGTAGGTTAAGTGGTACATTAGTCTTGCTTGCAATCAGAAATTACACCTGTCCTTCGGGAATGCTTCTAAATATTTTGACTTTAATGATGGAGCTTTTTAGCCTTTCTCTTTGTTCAAGTCAAAGTTAGCTTCTTGTTGCTTCCCCTGTTGCTCCTGCTCCCATGTGCAGAATCCCACCTGCTAAAACCCACCACTGCCAAACATGCAGCAGACTGTAGACAAAAGACAACGTTCAATGAAACAGGAACCACTGAATTTCCCTTTCAGGCCATGACCATAAAACAGTGGGGTCACAGCAGACCTGTAGCATACACGAAGAAGCAGATCTTTCAGGAATGCATATTTTCATATATTGAAAGAAGTATAGGAGCTGCACACTTCCCAGCCATGTGCAATTCCTAGCAGTGTGTAATTCTATTTACATTCATGTGTCTCACTTCCTGCTGCAGCTGTAATAAACATCCTTTTGTATTTGGCAATTTCAGAGTTACTCATCTTTCTTTCCTACTGTTACCAAGTCTCTATTTCAAATATCTGCCTGTATCCTGCTCTTTCCAGTAAGACATATCAGTCTACAGATAATATACGCGCCCCATGTGTACAGATGTCCATGCTAAGCCTCCAGCTGTGCTGCTCCCTTTGGCTAATGTTTCTCCTTAGCAACTGCACCCCACACCAATCCTTTCCATACCATCAGCTCACCTGCCCTTTCTCTGCATTTGGTCCAACTCAAAAGACTTGCTTGTTCTTTCTGACAGAACACTGGCAGCTTCCAAACAATTTTTGCTTCCTAAGGTAGACTTCAAAATGAATATATGTGACTGCATACATACAATGGCCGCTGGTTTGTGCAGTGATCCCAGGAAAGAACAAACTTTAGTTGTCAATAACATAACCCTTATTAGAGTCCAGGTCACAGATAGATCAGAAGGGCATATTTTGATTTTTATTTATCTCCCCTGACTCAGATGTATAGGTTAAAAGGTGAAGTTAGGTAAGACGCCCTCCAACCCAGAGAGCGCAAATCACCCTCAAAGAGGAGCTGCTGTGTCAGAGCTGTGAGAGAGCACGTGCAGGGAGACAGCAGGTTCTAGACTGATTGAGAGAAAACCCACAGCAGTGATGAAAAAGACCAGAGAAGATTGGGCAACAGTAGTACAGCAACCATGCACACTGGAGTAGTTCTGAAACCAAAGTAGTTTTATTTATCATTAAGTCTGACTTACTTATGAACTCTGTAACTATAAAATCATCTCTTCTTTATCACCAATCAATCTAGGTACCTTTGGCCAGATGTTTTCTTTAAGCACTGCAGAAGGATTTAAAGGGCAGAAGCAGATGGATGGATTAGAGACTGTTACAGAAGAAGTGAAAGTCAGTATTGCCATGGGTGGGAAAAGTGGTCATGATTTGATTGACTGGTCTTCCTTCTATCTGGCAGATACGTAAGATGGTTCTGCCTGCCACTGCAGAAGCAGGCAGAAGCAACTGCTCCAGTGATAAGATCCACAATACTACCTGTTCTCAGGAAACTCTAGTACAAAAGTCTTACTTTCTTCTTCCATCAAATGTCTGTTAACATTTCTCTCGCAGTGCATCTTACCACCAAGATGAATAAATTCATCAGTAGTAACACAGACATACATGATTGCAATTGCTCTAGCATGTGCACACCAGCTCTCCACTACATTTCACAACACATTCATATACAATCGTAATGTGTTCTCCACTGGATACACTGTGCTTTCCAGTCACAACATTTAAAAGGGAGAAAGGGAAAGAAAAGAGAACAGGCAGAAATAGATGCTGATCAGAGAAAGCAGCCAGGTCCCAGAAAAACATCCAGGAGGAAAAAAAAACCTACTTCAACAATTTCTGCTGGTTTGACATAATTTTCTCCACTTACTATTCATTTTCTTTGTAGTTCTTAGCTTTTAACAACCCATTAACATACCATACAAGTCAAGAGTTTTCAGGATTGCATTTCCAACATTTGCTTCTCCTTGCTATTTTTCCATTTTTTTAATTCAAAAATTGTACTAAACTTTAAATTTCACATTACTGTTACGAAGTCTCACTTTCCTTTAAATAACTTAAGCTCCTTTTTATTTTAGGTGATTCCAACCAATTAGCCATCATGCCAATATACCACCAAGAATCAAGCAGAATTACTCCAGGGTGAGTTGTCCTACGGCTTTAGGTTACCTTGGTTTGAGGTGCTGGAGAAGTCAGTGTAATTAAGAAAAGTTTATAGTCTTAATAAATATCCCAGAGTTATCCTTCTCTTGTGCCTTAACTCCTTTCCTCACCATCTGAAGTCCTGTCCCTGCCAATACTTGCCATGGGTAAATGACACCCTTGCAACTCTTCTCTGCCGCACTTCCAGGAACCTCTCTCAACTGGACACAGGACACTGAGTCTGGCTTTAATTTATTCTTTCCCTTTTATGTGGTGTAAGGGAGCAAAAGAGCTAAAACTCTCACCTTCTCTCTCTGTTAAGGATAATATATTCAGATCTCTGAAGAGAAGTGCCTAATGCCATAAGCGCATTGTCTTAGAGAAAGAACATCACTTGAAAAGCTTAAATGTATCGAAGCCAAAGGCAACCACAATTCTAGCACTTCCTGCAGTCCCTGTCTTGGAAAAGGAATTGCCACAAGAGATAATATCAAAGAGCACCCAACGTGGGATATCAGGAGATCATTTCTGTGTACGAGGTGCATTCTTTAGAAGGGCTTTTTAAATTTTAAGGAAGAGCCTCAGAATATAAGGAGATGCGCGTACACACACGTCTTTAACACCACTTAATTCCTCCATGTGTGTTACCCCAAAAGATTTATCTTGTAGGCTCTGCAATAGACTTCGGGAGCAGGGATGTCTGCTGGCTCAGTAATGGGGATTGAAGTCAGACAACCCGAGTGCCTCCATTTCAGTCGGAAGCTATTTGTCTCCTGGTTGCTGCTGGTTATGACCCAAGAAGAAGTGGATGCATGGCTTGATACAGCACAGGAAATAGAAGATATATGTTAATGATTGTATGCTGTTTCTACCTTGAAAAGACAGTTCTATTACTTCCAGTTGGAGACGGTTTGATTGGGAGGTAGGAGAAAACTTGTAAAAAGCATCAACGATTTTAACCTGCGTTTTCCCTTCCGTGGTACTCCCATCTCAGTTAGAGCTTCTCGTTTGATGTTTTCCTCTACAGACTATGACCAACCTTTAAAACACTTGAGATGAAGTCAGGTAGATCAAACAGAATACAGTATAATCTGTGTACGCTCTAACAGCATTAGCAGACATCAGCAAAGGGAATGGATTACTTCCCCACTCAACTTAAACTCATTTTTGCCCTTAAGTGCCATACACATACAGAACGCCAAGGACAAAGAGGATCAAGTCACATTAATTGCATGTTTTGGGGCACCATTTAGACTAGCTGCTCCAGACAATCAGACAAATCAAGCTTTTGATTTAGATGCCTATGTGTTGATAGGAAAGTGTGCCATATCAGCTGGTCCAACTCAGTCTCCCTGGTTTCATTTTGGCATGGGAGGTTACAACTGCACTGCTTTACCAGAAGCTCTTGGTGACAACCAGATTTTGCTAAGATATTAAAGCTCTTCTTGCAAAGCCCTGCTGCTTTTTCCATATATTAGAAACTGCATTAGTGTTCAGTCAGGTTGCACAAGAAGAAAACAATACATCTAGCTAATACCATGTATTCACTTTGCATTATAGCTCGCTTCCCATCTATTATAAACTTTTCCCACTCTGCAATAAATTGGTCATCTTTTTTTTTTTCCATCCCTTTTTCAGATTTCCTGATTCCAAACCTCTCACTAAGCTTGATTTGCTGCTTCTGCTGGGCCACCTAAACTATACCATGTGCATTATACCTCAGGGTAGATCATTAATTCTCACCTCTTTGATTTAGCTGCAGTCTCACTCAGATTCCTGCATCATTTTATCTCCCTCAATTTTTTCTGCCAGTTTGAAACTCAGCTTTGGTTCTGCCTCCTTAAACATCAGAAGAAAATACATTTCTTTTACCTTGACCTCATTTTCTCACCTGACAACATTTGGCTTTTTTACTGATGTCTTCCCAAATCGTGTTTCTGCCATTTAGCACTAAGGAAAGCATTTCTGTGTTCCAGCAAGGGCAGCTGTTTGCGTTCTTATCATGTTCTGATTCATCCCATGCATCTGTCTGGGCGATTTTGAGCTCAGTGCCAAAACAATTTGGGAGTTTGTATTATAGCTAGAAAGCCTCTCCAGTATCTTGATGGCTTAGCTGTATTTGCAGTACCATATTAATATAGGCCAGTCAACCCTGCATTTACCAGTACCTTTCTGTGCTGTTGGCCCTTGGTTTCCAATTGTAAAAATCCATTATCCTGGCAAAAATGCAGATCTCCAACTTTCAGGCTAAAGCCACAGTTCAATCACTTCTATATTTAATTCAGTATTAACTTCCTTCACTTTTTAGTCATTGACTCCAAGTTCAGGTTCATACTCTTCTCAGTCATCTCCACCACTCTATAGCATTAGCAACACTTTCAGAAAAGGTAAGATATACTGCCACCAGAGCTTAATTATTAATGCTCTTTAGTATAGAGAGTCCATGAGTTGCTTGTCTCAGTAATTTCACCTCAATGTAATGCTCATCAAACCACCACATCCACTATGAACTCATCATTTAAACTCAAGAGGAAGCTGGCCTGGCAACCCTGGAGATCAAAGCATGCTGATGTATTTACAGGAGCCAGACATGCACCCACACAACCTTCTCTCATATTTAACTGTGCAAAGTGCATCCCTTTTCCCTCTGGGAAGCCACCTTTACTCATCAGCCCTTCAGTTCTAGTACCAAGCTAGTCCTCTCCCAATACAGAAAGCAGAGAGCATACTAGCTGTGGGTATGATTTTCTTTTATTTTGCACGTATCCATCCACCTTCAGCACTTATAACAGCACCCAAGCCACATCAAATTGCACCGATCATTTGCTGCTGCTACTAAACGGAGCCACCAATACCGATCACCTCCAACTCTCCAAACGCAATTCATTTTTAAATGAATATATAGCTCAGAATCCTTCTCACTAATGAAAAGCCACAACTGTGTCTGCTACACAGCAGGAATGACTCAGGACCTTATTTTCACAGCGGTGCTTTGCAGCTCACACCACTATGGGCTATGGAAACTAGGAGATTTTGTATCAGATAGGCTTCGAAACATAGAAAAACATGCTGCTGTAGTGGACCAGGAATAATTAAATCAAAAGAGTTTAATAGAAAAGTGAAAGTCTCAACTTGCCACTTGGTCAAACCAGAGCAAAAGAGGAACTGCTCAAAAGCTTCACAAAGAAATTCTAGGGGAAAAAGTATAAAAAAAGCAAGATGCCACTTAGTTGGTTTGAGTGGGTGTGATGGCACTTGCCACAGAGGGTAAGAGGCAGGATGTCATGGCTGTCATCACCAGCACGCAGCAGGCAGCAGCTATCTGCTCAAGCAGTGCGTGGCTGCACAAACTTTGACATCTGCAAGAACAGGAGTCCAAACAAAAGCAGCTTTTGAAAGCATCACCCTCTCACCTGTAGGCAACTTCTGTTCTGCCTCCTTTTCTGTCCTCAATGCTCCTTCCACATTCTTGGCAGCGCCCTGACCACCAACACTTAACAACTCCAGTGGAGTGGGTGTCTGACTCAGGACAGAATATATCTTGCATCATCTTAAGCTTTGCATCAGTATAACACACTAAGAGCTTTAATTTTATTTATTTTGGTTGGGTAGTGGGTGTGGATTAACAGTGCCTCTTTCCAAGGCTCTCGTCTGGTCTCTTGCTTGACAATCCAACCACTGGGCGGATAATCTCCCAAAGGCCCTGCACCCCCATGCTGCTAGGGTGAGATTTTCACAACACTTCTGATCCTATTTCAGCATCTAAATAAATGTCAAGCTTCTCCAAGAGTCTTACATGTTGAGTGCTACATGAGGTGTTGCTATGAGATTAGCTCTTGAACATTCAGCCCTATGAAGCATGATTATGCTATTTACTACTACTGACCAGGACCTTCTGGTCAAACTGGAGGGCAAGAAGATGCACAGGCAGTGGAAGCAGGGACAGGTAACCTGGGAGGAGTGTAGAGATGCTGCTAGGCCGTGTATTGGAATGGTACTCAGCAAGGGGCACAAAGAAGGATAAGAAAGGCTATAGGTACATCAACAGGAAAAGGAAAGTCCAAGAGGGCATACCCTCCCTAGTGTGCAAACAGGCAGGCTGCTAAGAACGGGCACAGAGAAGGCTGATGGGTACTCAACAACTTTTTTACCTTTCTAAGAGTTGAACCAATTCCTGGATTACTACATAAATTACTGAGTACCGTGCATTCAAACTTTTTACAGCATCACTTGTTTTACAGTTTGGGCAGAAGGATTTCACAATGTAGGAATACCACATTAATTTTACATTTAATAGTGATATTTCATTGCTTCTAAAACTTTTCACACTATCTCATTCCTAGTAGCCATTCCTAAGTCATGTTTTTATCTGCCAAGATGACATGTTCGAAGAACTTGGGTAAAGCTTCTATGAAAAACTTGTATGAAAAATACAATCATGAGCAGCACTTCCCAAATGTGAGAAAGACCCAGCAGAGTGCTTTAAAGACCAATCAATTATGAAATAATTCCTGCAAACTGTAGCAGTAATTAATGAGCAAGTAACATGCAGTATTTGGAAGCAAACAGCAGTTAGCAAACACTGCACGCAGTTTTGTGATTGCAATTCAAGAAATAGTCTTCCACCCATTTAATGATAATGGGTATTAGCAGATTCCTCTAGTTAATGATGTGTCTTGCACTTATATCATCTATTTCTAATCTGAAAGATGACTACGCAAAAAAATAGCACCTTCTTTCCTGCATGCATTCACACGAGAGAGAATCAAGTTTCCTTAAGAGTTTGTTTGGATTGAGAAACCAGCTGTGATTAATTCAGGAGAGACATCTGTAAGCCCAAAGAAATCAAGATCTCACTGCACGACAGGAAGAATGGATGCTGTAACTGGAGGGTTCAGGTGGCTTTCCTCTCATACTGGGTGTAAGCAGGACTGATCCCCTTCTCCAGCCTTATGAGACATTCTCTGAGGTTTGTGAAGCAGCTCTGACCACTCTGAGAATGAGATAAGCGTGACCTGTTCCCTTAGCAATCGGTGGAAAGGTCTGCCCAGCTTCTGTATGCACCTCCAACATTGCTCTAAATAAACTTTTATCAGTTGTGGACCAATGGATTTTTTTGCTAGACCGTCTAATCAGCCCCAACAGCTGAAACCCACTGACAACCTACAAAATCAGTTTGATTGTGTCTTATCATCAGGGAAGACCTCTGGAGAAGGGCCTCTTTCTCACACTGCATTTGTACAGCAACCAGGGAGAAACCAGCGCTAATTGGCAAGTCCATGAAATAGTGTTCTTGGTCTTAAAAAAAAAAAAAAAAAAAAAAAAAAAAAAAAAAAAAAAAAAAAAAAAGAAAGAAAATTATGAAAGACCAGACAAAGATTGTTATGTAGCCAGACACTGGACAAGGTAAGGCAAGATTTTAAATTAAAAATGGAAGAGAGCTGATTTTTATTTTTATTTCACTAGCAACAGACACAAGAAACGTAGAGAATATTTTTACACAGACTGTCACTGTGCTTTAAAACTCAAGGTTGTTTTAGCATTACCCTTCAATAATCCCAAAGAGAATCAATTTACTGAAATGCATTAAGACTGGTGTTTTTTCCATGAACTGCTTCCAATAGTGCAATGAAGCTGACTAAGAAAAGAAAGCCTTTTCTAAGTAAACTTACATCTGCTACCCAGGGGGTCCTGCCTCCCCAAAGTATGGAATGCGTTAGGCATGTTCAAACTAAAAAAAGTTGAAAAACACTTTTTGAACAGTGGATCTATTCACCTGAAAAGGCATGCAGAAATCTTGAAACAAAATATTCTTAACACCTGACTTCTCAGCTCTGAAGTGGTCAGAAAGATCACGAGGAAAACTTCTTGAGCCCCATCACTTGCTTCAGACACCCCGCTTTCCAAATTGAAAGCATCCAGAATTTGGGTATGGGTACTGAGGACTTGGGATCACCCAACTGTTCTATAGTAGGCAGCATCTTCTGTGTTCTGCATCGTGCTCTGGGCTTCTTGTCCCCATCGGGAATGCAACCTTACTACAAAATAATTTAAGAACTGAATGACTGACTCTTATAGCAGGTGCTCAATTCCCTGCAGTCCAGACTTCCAGGCAACAACTCTCTTTTCAAGCACAATTACTTTGGTCTGGCTTCACGATACAGCCCAATTGCCTCAAAATTTCAACAGCTAACGGTTGACATACAGCTCTTCATTGGAAATGGTCTGGTTTTCCAACATGAAGCATCCCCAACAGTTTCACAGAAGTTTAAAAAAAAAAAAAAAAAAAGTGGGTGCTTGCCATGTATTTGAATTTACAGTTATTTGGGTTTTTTTTAAGAAACTTGAATCAAGCATGTGTACCATGTGAAGAAAATGCACGTGATCCATGCAGCATTGCCAAAATACTTGCAGAAAGACCACTAATGAATTTAAGCTCCCAAGTCTGAGCCTTTTTTTTTTTTCTTATACACATTAACAGTCTTGGCAGGAGGTGTCAACCTGAGCCAGAAGGCAGCTTATCTTTCCTCATGATTCTGCCTTAACTTAGCCAGCGGAAGTATCTAATATGAAATATTGACAGGTTGAGATTGATCTGTCACAAGGGCATTAAGAATTTATTGCTGCACTAAGAAAAAAAAAAAAAAAAGAAAAAAAAAGAAAAGAGGCAACTTTTTTAGATGCCTAAACCACTTCTATTTTGTCAAAGAAAAAAGGAAGAGACAAATGCCAAATGTATGTGAAACCAATCACGGGATTGCATTTCTTTTTCCTCACTTTCTTGAGGAAAGGAGAGTGTTAAACTGCCATCCACTAAAAGCAGCGATTTTATGCTGAGGTCTCCAAGTCAGTGAATTTACATTTCGTAAGAACACCCTGAGGGGCTTTCAGCTACTTTACTTAAAAGGTAGACAGATACATTTACAGCAGTGCATGCAGAGCTCCATGTGCTAACATGGCCACAGAGCTAAAGATTCGCTTTCTGGCACATATGTGTTAGGGGTGACTTAGTTCTAAGCAGGTAATGCATAAGGACACTTTTATGTGTTGGCTGGGAATACAGTTCAGTAAAGAATGTGACTGTAATTACTGGTAACGAGGGTATAAATTTCTGATCCCTGCTTTGTTGGCTGTTTTGCTAGTGTTTTGAAGCATCTACATTTTACAATTGCCTTATTTATAGCCTGAAATTTGGTACACTAGCTTTTTTGTGCATGTGAAATGCTCTTTATTCCATTTGATAGGAAACTACTGCCTTTACAACTTGTCCTTCATAAAAAACATTATAATCAATTTTGTTTAAAATATTTCAATAATATAATAGACTGTTAGAAATTTTTAGCTTGAGCACATTAATCACATGGATCTTTATCTAATTTTGAATAAAAACCCTGTATCGTGTTCAAATTCACATTGCTCCTATGGAGAAATCATTTGTAAATTAAAAAAAAAAAAAATCTCTCCTATGTTATCCCCCCAAAATGAGCCATATCTGCTATATGGAGTTACAACAGGAAATTCAGCACACTAGTTCACCCAGATCTTCAAACACCCATCATGCAGGATGGCAATATTTCATCTTCATTCCAAAGTCATTCAAACAACTTGCCCATGCAAACAGTCTTTACGCAAGGGTTGGGCAAACACATTTTGGGGCCAGGCTGTCATTCAGACGGAGGCATCTGAGTTCATGCCTTTCTTTGATAATCAAGTTCTAGATGGCTATAAGATCTACATGCTGCTAGGTTTAGACACGCAGATACAGAATAAAGACCGCCTATAAGTACCTTAATTGTGAACTGCACCTGAATGTTGTACGCTTGTATCACGGACTGGGATGAGGCTGCCCAGTCATCACAACAATGGTACATTCCAAAGCTGCTCTCTTCTGCAGATAAAGCAGTGACATTTTTAAATAAGATTTCATATTGTTTTGAGAATAACTCAAGCTAACTGAAGTCAGTGACCCAATCAGGAGGTTACCTTGCCTCATTACAGTCAAATTCTACATCAAATTAGTAAACTAGTATCTACTTGTGGCATTATCTTGGCTTTCCTCAATGACGAATCAGCCCCTTTCGTTTACTCTTTGCTTTCAATCACTTCAACTGAAACATCTAAAAGTGAGTCTTTGATTCTATGTTTAAGTGGTGAACAGGACTAGGGAAGTCATCCTGCCCCTATACTCAGCCCTGGTGAGGCCCCACCTGAAGTACTGTGTTCAGTTTTGGGCACCTCAGAACAGAAAGGACATGGAGGTGCTGGAGCAGGTCCAAAGAAGGGCAGCAAGGCTTGTGAAGGGCTCGGAGAATACGGCCCATGAGGAGAGACTGAAGGAACTGGGGCTGTTCAGTCTGGGGAAAAGGAGGCTGAGGGGAGACCTTATTGCTCTCTTCCAATATCTGAGAGGTGCTTACAGTGAGAGCAGGGTTGGTTTCTTCTCACTGATGACAGGACGAGGGGAAATGGCCTCAAGTTGTGGCAAGGTAACCTTAGGTTGGATATCAGGGAAAAATGCTTTACAGAAAGGGTTGTGAAGCACTGGAATAGGCTCTCCAGGGAGGTGGTTGAGTCACTATCTCGGAATGCGTTTAAAAACTGCTTGGCTGTGGTGCTCAGGGACGTGACTTAGCAGAGGGTTGTCAGAATTAGGGTGGTATGCTTAGGTTGTGGTTGGACTTGATGATCTTCAAGGTCTTTTCCAACCTGACCAATACTATCATGAAGACATCAGTGATAGCCGACTCTCTTGGAAATACTTCCTAGAGGACAGACTGCAACTGGCCACGAAGAGGTCAGAGGAATGAGGAAAGAGAAAAAGCAGAGAGCACAGTTCCCACACCACACATGCTATCTACGGAGCAGGCTCTAGAAGGAACTGCACATCTCCTCCTCTGCTTTCACTAGGAAGTGAGGCAAGAAAGAAGCAGTCCACAGACCCCCTTCCCTCCACTTTGAGGCACAAAGGAATGAGGGCACAAAGGAGGTTTCTGATCCAAAAACGCATTGAATGCACAATGACACATTGTTAATTGTAGCCTTATCTTCATCAGCATACTGTGCAACTCAAACCGTAACCCTGCCCGCATAATGAAGTTAACTTTTGATTCTTACTACAACCATCACAACAGCAACTATTCCTTAAAGAAGAGCCTGAATCACTGCCAAACTGCAGAGAACAGCCTGGATCTAGCATCTGCTGGACTACTGACTGTTTCATTTTGTTTTAAGCTGATAGACCAAGTACTTGAGAAGGACAAGCAAGAAGATAACCTTCCGGAGGCAGGAGGGAAAGCCCAGTTCAAACATATCCACCATGGAAAGTGGGATAGGGAGATGAGCACAGTAAATTACCTCTGTACTTGAGATGGACAGTATATGGGGTTTGCAGCACTCTAGGTCATTATACTGTTTCCCACGTAGTTTATTTTCTTTTAATCACGCTTCTCTAAAAATTCCAGCTTACCCCTGAGAAATTTTCATTGAAACCAACACATTTCCACAAAACATTTTGTATTTTTGTAAAATGTTGTATTTTGACAGAGTAATGTTTTCTTGAAGTTGTTTTCTCTATTTTTTTTCCAAACAGTTGTCATTATAAGCTCTAATGGATGCTAGTGTTGTTGCTGACAATTAACATAACGGAGAAATATATGAGCTCAAAAGTAACATAAAATGTTAGGGCTCAATCTTGAAAGAGTTCATTGAAAGAAAGAGCCCATTGCTCATACTGACATCATGACTGCAGTCCTCAGTACAACGCTTCAGCCCATTCACTATCTTACCATGTAAGATATTGTGTTACATGTATATTCTTACCATGTAACAGCAGATAGTTTGGGTCAAGACATACCACCCCTTCCATCACATCACTTCTGAAAACCAAAAATCTCATTCTTAAGATACTTCACCCAAAATACAGTGTAAAATTGATATAAAGACCAGAAAGCTAATGCTCTCACCCACGTGGGCTACTCTAAGATACTACATCCTAGATTTGTGTGCTGGGCAGTTGCACTCCCCAAAATGCTGGGTCACAAATCTGAGGAAGTTTCGAAGAGACAACCTTTCATACAGTAAAGAGCTTTTCAATGTAATAGTAAAAACAGAAATCCTTTGTTTTCTTCAAATCTCAAGACAGTGGCTTTTCATCCTATGTTCAATCAGGGCACAGCAGAGAGATTTAAAAGGAGAAAAGAAAGGCTTTGTTTTTACATGGCCCTAAAGCTGCTTTTCCCTCCTCCTCCTCCTCCTCCACTATATTTCTGAAGACTTTTAGACTGCACAACATCAAGCAACTGTCATTAGGCCTGGAAACACCATGACTTTATAGAAAAGTGTCCAAATTTAGAAAAACCTGTGTGCAGCTTCGTACATTTTTAGTTTCATGGATGTGACCTCCTTAAGAAGAGTCAGATTATTGTCCTACGCTTGACTTCTGTGTGGTTTACCCCAGCAGAACTGTGATCAAAGTGTAATTTGCCATATTTAAGCATCTTTTAAACAGGCAGAAACAGGTGTATATAGGCTTCCCTGGATTCCAAGACAACTTTTGATTTTGTGCAGGTATTCCAGGTGTTGCCGTTAATGAAACATTCTGATTCCTGCTTTCTAATTATACAGTCCACAATTACTATCAACTTCTATTTCATTTTTTGATGTGACATGATCTATTTGTAGATATATTTTGGGTATTCCAGAAAGTAGAGCTCCAGCTAGGCATGATGCGACACAAATTGCGTGTGGCAAATTATACGTTCAGGACTCAGGAGCACAGCTTCATTTGTCAGTCTCCCAGGGGGCTGGCAAGTGTAATGGCTAAAGTCACTTACCTGCTCAGGGAACACAGGTGCTGGTGTTTTCTGGAGCCTAGGCAGGGGTGGAAGGACACAGCCCATGATTTGATTTTCTGCCAGTTGGGAAGAAGGACTCAGGGACACCACGAGAAGGTGCTTTCTCTGGAATACCCTGTTTTTTCAAACCTCAGTGTTGAGCTGAGTAGTAGAAGGCAATCGGAATGTCCTGAGTCCCTATGGCCATGAGGCAGGGGTGAGTGCTCAGGAAACCATGGCTAGCTTGTCTACCACACAGAAGACTCCAATGATGTAATTCCTTCACATATAACATCCCAACATTTCCTTCCTTGGGAATCCCAACCAAAAACAGTATGCTCAAATCTCAGAAAATTTAGCCTGTTAATACAACCTCTAAATAGCATCTTGAGGCAAATTGCTTACACAGCATTTGTATTTGTATTTATCAAGCATTTATTTGTATTTATCAAGCATTACTTGATAAAACTGTCTTCCCATGATGGAAAGAAACAGCAAGCGCTATGTGAAAGTACAGCCATGTAATGCTTGCACTTTAACGTAAATGCTTACTACCCTGTGGGCACTAAAAAAACAAAAAACAAAAAACAAACAAACAAAAAAAAAAACAACCCACCCAGACTGGGTGAGACTTACTCACTGAAAGCAAAATTATATAAAAAAACCTTTCTTTTTCAGAGCAAGGTGGAAGCAAGTCACGTCCTCAGCTGTAACGACATATTTAAGTCTCTAAAACTGTTAAGTGTTATTTCCACTACAGAACGTGACAAAGAGGATCAGGAATGTTTTCTTTTTCCTCAAGTGACATCACATTTTACATTATTTAAGCTTTTGCTGACCGAAAAAGCTTAGCTGGGAAAACAACAACATACGCGAGTGCAACATCTTATTTCTATTTTGAAGTAAAATTGAAACAATTCTGAATTTCAAGTGAGATAGCATTGGCTAGAGCTAAGGACTCTTCCAATAGGACTGGTGAAAAGATGACTTTACACAGGTTAATTCCCAAAGTTGACTCCACAATTTTAAAACATGTTTATGGATACTAGTTTAAAATCATAGAATCATTAAGGTTGGAAAAGACCTCTAAAGATCACCTAGTCCAACCATCCATCTAATACCAATGTTGTCCACTAAGCCATGACCCTAATATCACACCTACCCTTTTCTTGAACACTTCCACAGTGACTCTACCACTTCCCTGGGCAGCCCGTTCCAGTGCCTGATTACTCCTCTGGAGACAAAACATTACCTAATACCCAACCTGAACTCCCCTGGCACAGCTTGAGGCTATTCCCTCTTGTCCTATCACTAGTTCTGGGGGAGAGCCTGCTCTCTTACCACTGACACTGCCCAGGTGCGTGGTAGTGGGAGTCCCACAGAGAGCTGCACTGAGGGTAATGGCTGCAGAGGAGGTCTACTCGAGCCTCTCTGGCTACTGTGGTTTTGCAGCCACTGCCAAAGGAGGGAGTAGTGGTTCTGGATTTATCCTGACCATCAAGTACTAAACCAAACATACAAAGAACAGGGCTGTCTTCTAAGGGAGGCTACTACTGAAATCCAACAGCCTCAATTCAGGCAGTGGGGACCAGAGTTGGAGGTGGGGAGTGAAGATGATGACAGGAGGACAAAGCTCCATGAAGATCTGCATCCTGTTTTGATGTGCACTCAGTCAGACCCAGATTCTTCCCTACGTTATATGAAGTCTCTCCATATTAAGAGGCTGTTTAAGGGAAGCAGACAGGACACAGCAACAGAGTCCCATTTCCAAAAGAGAGACAGGCCAAACTTAAGAACTGAAGCCTAGAATAAAGGCAGCTGTAGCAGGATAACACAGCTCATACCCACACTGGAGCTGCTCAAAAAGAACACATTAGGCACAGCATACCGAGGAATTAGCTATGAAGAATCACATATATGAAGCGAAACATGTAGAAGACCACAGCAGCAGGGGTGGGAGAGTTTAATTATCTAGACCTCAGAGTGGATTACATTAAGCGGAGGAAGCAAAGCTTGATCTGGTACAGGACTGCTTTCTAATTTAATGTGTACATAAACCGACAAGGAAGGGAAGAATGCCAGATGTGGTATTAAGCAACACAGAGAATATGATTTAGGACATTAAGGTATAAAAAAAAAAAAAAGTAGGAGTAGTGACTGCTAAGCTAAAACAGCTCCTGCAGTGCCTCTCTACCCCATTTACACTGATTTGCACCCAGCAAAACAGCACTGAGCAAGGAAAAGCACCAAGGTGCCACTGAAAGCCTTTGCACAGTCATCCAGCAATAGCAATCTTCTAGGAAGAAAAAGGAATTTATTTCAGAACAAAGAGCAGAATTTCTATTTTCCTGAGGAAATCCAAGCTCAACCAAGCTTGGTGTTCTGGCGAGTTTCAGATTTCCCAGTGATTGCCCTACAAAACACCCGAGCTCCAAGCATTAAGCAGCCTCGCGGCTATGCCAAGCTGAAAAGCCCCAGGTCATTTCTGAGCTATTTCACAGACAGGGGTGGGTTCTGCTCTCACTCCACACACTGTAAAATTGGAGCTGCTTCCACTTCAGCATATCCAGTTCCAGACAAGTCCGCCATTTGGGCCCACACCATGGTTTCAGTTTCCTCTATTGTATTATTATTATATTACTTAGCAGGTCTGCTGATGACATTGCATTCAAAATTGGGCAATTATAAACACTGGCATGAAACTCTGGAGTATCAAATGCCTTTTTTTTTTAAAAAAAAAAAAAAAAAAAAAAGATGTGAAGAAATTCAATGGAGATCTTTCATTTCATATATTAAAAGCATACTACCAGAAAAGGAATTCGTGGGGCTGCGAGAGGGTATGAGTGAGAAGTCAGTGACAGACAAGACTGATGCAGCAATGAGCCTGAATTAATATTCAGTGCCTGAGTATTTACAGAAGAAGCTGAAGGTCACATCCCAGAAACAAGGATACATTTTCTTGTGGGGGGAAAAAAAAAAAAAAAGAAATGTTAAAAGGCTTTATGATCCAATCTGGACAGGTAGATAGTTAATTAGAACTATTAAAAGTTGACAGGGCCCAAGATGTAGATTAACTGCATCTCACAATTTGGAAGGAAATAGCAAGGGAAATTGGAAAATCTGTAGTAATACTGCTTGATAGCTTCCTGAGGAAGGCATATCTGAGATGCCTAGGAGGTAGTTACTCCAGCTTTTTTTTTGTTGCTTCCCCCCCTGCTTTCTTAAATCATGGGAGGATTTAGGAATCTACTCACCAATAATCCTAACTGCAGCCACAGAACGGATATTGGAGACGTTAATGTGGGACAGGATTATGCAACATAGAAATATACAGTCTGGGGAAGGAGAGGCAGCCAGGATTCACATAGTGTCTGTCAAATATGCTTAAAATTCTTACAGCAATGTCCTAAATGGAGAGGCAGAAGTGAAGCAATGAGCATAATTTATCCACATGGAAAGAATTCAGATGGTGTCACGCCCCACAAACAGACTGATCTGTAAAAATCAGAAAGCATAGGAAAGACTGGTTGCAAACAGCTTCGAAGTCATCTTTGGGACAAGAAGTGATGTGCCCAAAAAATGGAAGGGCTCAGGGTGACTAGTGGGACAGCAACAAGGCGGTGCTCCAAATTCCAGCACAATACCGCTTTTGTTCAACTTATATAAATGGCCTGCAGGGGATATAATTATTTAAGCAGAATTTTTTGCTGATAGCACATAAGTGTAAGATGGTGCACAGAGCAAGGAAATTTAAAATGATTTGAATAAATTAGGCTTATGGACAGATAAAGGGCACATCCCGTTCAGTGCGGCACAGTAAGACGTAATGACTGCAAGGCACCAAATACAATCAGGGAAAAAGCAGCAGAAGAGTGAATACTGACCAAGGGAAAGGATATAAGGTAATTACTGATAAAATACTAAATCAGTGTTCAGAATAAATGGTCGAAACAAACACATGCAAGTTCTTTGTGCTCAGGAAGAAAAACGAATTCTTCGTACTACACACTGAGTTGCCTCTTCAGAAAAGCTGAACTGAGGCCCCTTTCCCAGCAGTCTAAAATATGGTGAGGAAAACAGAGGGCTTGAAAGTAAAGAACTGCACTGTCTCAATAAAGGTACAACAGGACAGACGTTTGAGATGTATTTTCCCCTCCCCATCTCAGCAAACAAACAAGCAAAATTACTTTCTCACACTCTGAATGTTAATTCTGGGGCTACCGCATACATAAATTGAAAGGTAGCTATTACCAGTAAAAAGCACCTTTCTACTGCAAAGGTTATGACATTAACCCAGGGAAAAATTCATGAATATTCACAATTGCCATTTGTCATTAAGAATCATAAAATGTGAAATGTTGAGCAGGGCTTTAGAAAACTCCTCCAGCCTACTAAATTCCCTCCCTGCTACTTACTAAGATGTTAGCACGTATCACACTTTTTTTTTTTTTTCTTCTCTCCTCATTGCACTTTACAAACCAACTTTCTGCAAGTTTTCCTTATGCATCTCCATGAGGAAAAGTGAACAAAGACAGGAATCACAAGGACCTGCAGAAACCTTATGGAAAATGAACAGTAATAAAAAAAAAACAAAAAAACGAGCAACTCAAAGTTTAGCCAAGAATCTCTTCAGGCATTTGTAACCACAAGCTCCCTAAATTATATACGAATATTAAAAGGGCAGGAAGTTGTTTACACTCCAAACATATCCAAAAACTATCTAGTTCCCACATTTTCGCTTGTCAGGTTTGTTCCAGCTCCCAGGTGCTATGTAATGTGAGTAAAAACAAAGCACAGAGACTTTTAGTAGGGAAAAAAGGGCGGGAAGACAGACTGAGGGGAAAAAAAAATAGGAGGCAGATGCTTGTCAGCCGCCAGCAGCCAGGTTGAAAGACTGAATAAAAGGATGAAACCGGGTGAAATACACAAACCACAGTCTCGCTAGGCAAATGGCTTTTGCCAGTAGGCTGCAAAGCAAAGAAACAGCACAGGCACAAAGCAGAAAAATGGGGCTCCACTTACTAAACGAGAGCAAATCCTGCAGAGGAGAGCTGTTGCACTGGAGGGATGAAAAGTCATAGCAGTGAATGAAGAGCTGTGGCTAAAGCAGAAACTGCCCATTCAGCATGCAAAACAGTCTCCCAAGTGCAGCGCAGGAGAAGTCCATGTGTAGCTACATGCACAGAGATACACAATAGCTTCTGAAATGTTTAAGAAAGCTCAGCTGCTTATCTACATATGCATTCACCCTTACAGTAGCAAACCAGTGCAGTAGTGGAGGCCCAGTTGTCAATCAGCAGTGAGAATAGCTGCTCCCAGAGCTGAAGCATCACAGGACATTTGCATGGTGACTGCATGGTGATTAATATACAGTGAGGTGGCAGGGCCAGGGTACCACATGAAAAGAGAACAGCCACACTGCAAGAAGAATTGGGGAAGGTATCCAGCCCTTCTGATGAGGAACTGGGGAGAGGCAGCTCGGGCCCTTTGTCCCTGTGCTTTAGGAATAAGGCAAGGCACAAAGCAGAGAACCAAAACCCAGGGAACCCTGAGCACAGCTGGCAGGGCACAGCCCCTCCAGCAGCCATAGGTTTGTACAGCAGCCATAGAGGGCAGCTCATTGCTAGGGTTCTGCTACAACACCCCCTAACCCCAAGCCATAGGGGCCACTCCATTGAGATGCTCCAGCATCTGTCCCCAGCCACCTCACAGGCACAGAACCGCTGGGATTTCCATAACGCTGCTCTCTCAGAGCACTCAGACTGTCCCTGGAAGGATGTTCTCAAAGTGCCCTAACAGCCCTTCCTTGCAGAGATGGCAAGCATTGAAAATGGATGTCCGATTTCCACCCCGCATCCAAATACTGCTGACAATACAGCTCACCTCTGGCAGCTAACATCGCCGTTGCATTCACGTCTTCCCTCTGGCCTATTAATATATACAGGCACTTGTGCTCATTGGCATGGTGACTGTGCTTATGTCAGTCATGCTTCTTTGTATTCTCCCTGCTTAGCCACTCGCTGTTGTGCAAAGGATGTGTGCATCAGGCTCAACACCTGCTAGAAATCTGAGCTCTCTGTGCCTTCCCTCTCTTCCCTATGCTCTATCCTCATGCAAAGGATTCTGTATTCTTTTCCCAATCTGATTCTCAATTTTATTACTTTTCCTACTCTCATTTTCCTGCTATCCAGCTTTCCTGATATTTCTTCCTTTGTTACGTTTGCCATATTGCTCAAATTTTGTTGCATTTAAACTGCAGCCACTTAGAGCCACATTAATGGATAAAAAAAAAAAAAAAAAAAAAAAAAAAGACCACAAAACCCACAACCTAGCTTCCATTCACTTTCCACTACCTTCTCTTGCACCCCAGAAAACAATAAAATCAAAAAGGCAATAGCCTGCAAAAGCAAAAAGTGAAAGATGAGCAAACTGAAATTTTCTTACAGCCTGACTTGCAAACATAACAAATCCTGAAGGCAAGTACATAGCACAGTGGTCACACTCAGAGCCAAAGAAGCCCCCACACTAACAGGGGTTCTTGTTGCCACTGCCCAGGCGCCAGGCACCCTGCCCCCTCCCAGGTCTTTGTTCCCAGTAGTTCCCTGTGCTGGGAGCGGCAGGCACGCAGCAGCACAATAAGCCATGTCAGAGCAATCCTAATGGAAAAACTGACCCAGCTATGACCAAACTTGACCACGATGGACACCTACATTCAGCTGTGTGTGTCTCTAACCATGCTCTAGATCTAATTACACCAGGATCTTCAATTCCAAGGTAGCCAGAATTCACTAAACTGTTTTCAGTAAAAGGATTTTGGCAAAGCTCTGTCAGAGCTTAAACGCTCTGCAGAGAGATGATGGATTTGGGCAGTGTTAAAGCTGAGAAGGCTTCTGGGGTTCAGGGCAGACCCTCTGGTTGCTTAGAGGAAGGCTCTAATTGAAACCTGCACACTCTTGCCGTGCAGATGTTTTTATACGAAATAACCTCATGAAAATGTTTGAAAAATGGGTTAGCTGCAGTAGGAATCAAAACACTTTCCCAAGCCTTACCACTTATTTTGCCCCTTGAAATTTGTTCCCTTTTTCCTGCATTCACAGAGATGCTTAAACAACACAGAGCTGCCAGTATGTTTCTATACAGTATACAGCATTATAATAGTTATTATCGCCAATGTTTAAACATCTTATTAATTCTGAAAGCAAAGTTTGCCCAGCTCTGCAGGATTCTCCCTTGCATCACACCAACACAGAGCCTCCAGCAGTACCCACACCAAGCTCCCCACGCATTGCCCCCAAGCAGCCCAGAGCCACAAATCACCACCCAGGGCTCGACAGGAACCTCCAGGCAGCCGCTCTGCAACCCTCCCATCAGCTGCAGGAGAGCTGCACACAGCCACCCCTGCCCCCACCACTCGTTTCCTCTTTTCTCAAAGATTTTTCCTCTCCACTTGCTTGCTACGTTATTTCCCGGAGGAGCGTTGCTGGATTGACTGGGCTTTAATTGCTCAGCCCAGCCAGGCTCAGAGTGGAATTTCACCTTTGCTTCTTCCTCTTGTTCTCTGGAGCTTCCACAGTTCTTGTGGATTTCTGAGAAATATCCATTAGTGATTCATCGCATTTGTCCCTTTGTTCCCCATGGGGTACGCACAGTGTGGGCCAGATGATTTGCATTTATCCACATTGCCTCTTCTCTGCAATCTTCCGAAGGTCGGTGCTACTCTCCAGTTGCCCCTCATTGTGAGAGGAGCTTATTGCTGTGATGACCTGACCCGTCACTTCCTCCTCATTTCACAACGGGCACATGCCCTGCAGCATTGGTGTCCCCACTGATGCACCCTTACACTCAATTCTGGTTGTCCAGAAGGGCTTCAGCCAACGTTGCCGCTTTCCACCTATCCACACCACATTTTTGCTTTTCTCTGTGTGCTGCTCCACTGACAAAAAGGGTCCTTTACATCCTTGTACTTAAATGCCATCTTTCGCATGTCTACAACAGAGAGAAATGCACTACCACATGAATCTCTGGCCCAGGGCTGTCAGGCAAACAGCTCAGGTGAATGAGGAGCACCTTCATTATCACAAGCTCTGATGCAAGCCTCAGCAACACCTGCCATAAGATGCCATACCCTTCACTATCAGTCATTCCTCAGGCTCCTCCCAACAATGCTGAGTTGGAGGCAGAGGCTCAGCCACGGGCAGCTAGGTGCTCATGCTGGAATGTGGCTCAGTTGCTTCGCTCTGCCTCCCTCCTGCCCTCCTACAATCAATAACACTGCCTAGGGGCCTAAAACCTGGGCCAGATCTCCTTGCATTTCTCTGCAAGTACACAGCAGCACCATAAGTTTCACAATGGTCTCAAACAACACAGCCTCTGGTTGGATGCAAATCTTGCAACATAACAGCAGCAATTTTCTCAAAGGGGATGAGTTTCAATGAACCTCTGCAAAGAAAGCAAACCTCCCATTGTCAGCTTTTGCTTCTCCTCTCTGTTTTTGGTGATGCTTTCTGCACCCAACCTACCTCCTACCAAGGCAAGAGCATTAGGGTTGCACAGGAGGACTCAGGGACTGCAGCTGGATAACCAAGCCCTGGCATTGTCACATAAGGCTGCATCTGTTACTTACGTTCAGTGGAGCAGGGAAAATAGCCAGCAAAGATAAGGAGAAAATAGGAAAGAAAGGCATTAGCATGAAAGCAAAATTCAGCTGAATATCCGCCAGAAAGCAAGAAATAGAGGCCTTGGCCTGCATAGCCTCGGCTGATGAGCTTGCACAAAGGGCCTCAGTATGCAGCAGGTATTCCAGCTCTGTCGTTGTGCAGATAATTAAAAACAATAATGAAAGAGAGGTTTTTATGCCTGCGCTCTGCTCACTGCCACAGCTCCCGAGCTGCAGAAGCTGAGTGGTCCCTCTGCAGCAACATTTGCATTATTGCTAATCTGTAATTGGGATCCCCACTTAGCTCTATGATTCTCTCTGACCATTTTCAGACCTTTACCATTCAAGTCAAGAGGCTCCTCCCTCCAGAAATTATATTAAGATTTGAAAGCACGCTTCCTAATTTGTTTTAACAGGCTGCCATGATTTCTGCTCATATCTACACAAGTGCATTGTTTTCTGAGCACACAACTCAAAAATAAAACAAGAAGCATACCTATAGTTTCCTCTAAAATCAGACACACAGGAATTTCAAAGTGTCTGTATTTTAAATCTGTCACAGTAATGTGAAATAATCACAAGTCTTGTTCCTCTCTCAGATAGTAAAGGCTAAATTCACATACGAATCTGAAGTATCTCAGAGTAAGCATAGCCTCCTTTTACTGAAGTTTTATCTCCTTGTAACTTTCTGATCACTGTGTTTCCTGCTATGTAACTTCACAACCCCTCATCATGGAAATCATCCCATGTTAGACTCCTTCAGATTTAGTTAGAAAAGAGAATTAGGTTCAGTGATGATGTAGTAAGGTATAAATTCCGCACCGAGGCAAAGGGCTGGGAGTCTGTGTGGGTGGCTGCCCAGGAATTTAAATGAAAAGGAATCCCAACCCTTTTAGCACCATCAGGAAGAGGCTGAGGAATCAGGAAGCACACACTGCCTCAGCCCTCACACATTCCGATTCATCTCTCAGTTTGGACATTCAGTAAGTCTTTCATACATCTGTCCCTTCCAAACTTCAGGAAGCAATTGGAAACAGTGAGAGACGTTCTTTCTTAGGGAGATAATTTTAGAGTTAAACAAAAGTGTACAGCTATATAGTAAACAAAGCCAGCTATACTTAGCTGAGGACATACTCAGATCTCTAAAACACATGGCACGTGAAGCCCAGTGACACATAACTTCATTTTTACTCAGTTACATGGGAAGCTCGAAAACCAGAGCTGCTAGGTGGCTGTGGGTTTCACCAAGCACTGGCTGCGTATGCTCTGGAAGAATCAAGGCATTTATTCTGCTGTCTTCTAGATGGAGGTCCAAAGGTTAGAAATTTCTTGCAAGCCTGAATGTTTGCAGATGATATAAAAAGATGTGAAAAGAACATTGACCAAAATCATCTCAACATTTATATAGTTCCTAAATGTAGTAAAGAGTCTCTGCCAGAATAATCAGTTTTCTCTATGTGCAAAAATCATTCTGGAGATAAA
Source organism: Centrocercus urophasianus (assembly GCF_019232065.1). Classification (NCBI taxonomy): domain Eukaryota; kingdom Metazoa; phylum Chordata; class Aves; order Galliformes; family Phasianidae; genus Centrocercus; species Centrocercus urophasianus. The sequence continues at coordinate 50,673,992 of NW_024884475.1, forward strand.
CAGGTACAGCTTCAGAGCTACCAGTGGGGCAAATCCCAAGATATGTTGGGACCTGTAAATCTGGTCAGAACAGAAATCCCACACATTTCACATTTTCTCCAGCCTTGTTGAATAGGCCCCTCCCCGTGCTCTCATGCTTAATGAGAAAGACGGACCACAGTCTCTCAGCCTACTGCCTCATGTGAAAATTCTTGCCACAACATTTTTGAAATTGAGAAACTTTTAATCCATTTAACATGCTGGAACCTTCCTCCACTGGGCAACTGAAAGCTGTAACCACCTAATGATTATTCAGCAACATCTGCAAAATAAGTTTGATGTTTTCAGGCTGTTTTCTGGACATTTTGACATTGACATGGACAGATGTCAATATCATAAACAATGTCATGGTTGGCATTAATTGGTCTCGTCTCATTAAACAGCCATAGAATCACCAATGTTGGGAAAAAAAACAAACCTATAAGATCATCCAGTCCAACAGTCTGCAACACAGAAAAAAACCTCCAGTAGCTACATTAAATTTCTCTCTTGCCTATTCAAGTAGGGTTGCCACCCCCATATCACACTCTTAACCCAGTGATTCCTGTACCTTAGAAAAACAGAATTCATCAAAGTAAAAGTTAGGGATTTTGCAGCACTGCAGACCCCACAGAGAAGAAACAGACGTAATATCTCATTCTAAATCATGTTTCCCCTCAGTAAATATTTCTTCTTGCAAAAAGCATTGCCATGGCATTGTGTAAAGCTGTATAAGCAGTTGTAATTTTTGTCCTACTTTCTGATCCTTGCTCGCGGCCAGGTTGCCGAATTGTTTCGTTGTCAAGGGCAGGTTTAAAAATTTTATGCAGCTGCATGGCGTATGATGTAAGTTCTCATGCACCTGACAGCTCACACATGAACAGCTCAGGCGTGGCAGGGGGATTCACTGTTGAATTTAAAGGCAAATAAGAGGAGCTTTCTATGAGGATACAACAAAGTGAGCTCAGTTTTGCTATCAGGAATTCAGTAATACTTCAGATCACATATTAGACCATTCCTGTGCTAGCTACTGTGTTCCTTGGTCATTCTGCACTGGCCTCTTATAATCTTTTTTCCTCTCATGTCATTTGCTAAAGCACCACCACTGCACTGAACTGTGATTTCACTTAAAACCCTATAAGGTTTTAAGTCTACAGTGGATATGACACTGCGGGGTATGTCAGGAGTCCCACAGAACTGGCATTTTCTATCAGTAAAACAACTCACAGAAGCTTTAAACCCATTCAGTAGAAGTGAGCAGTTAGAAGGTGCCAATAGCTGCACGAAGTCACAGTGTGCCATCTAAACAGAAGATTGAAACACAAATAACCGTCTACTACCCAGGATTTCCTGGACCACATCAGTCCAAAGGGAGGCTGTAAGAAGGAAGGGAACAGACCCTTTAGCAGGGTCTGCTGTGACAGGACAAGGGAAAATGGTTTCACGCTAAAAGAGGAGAGATTCAGCTTGGACACAAGGAAGAAAGAAGTTCTACACTGAGGGTCGTGAAACAGGTTGCCCAGAGAGGCATTGGATGCCCAAAATCATCTGATTTTCCTGAAGACAGTCAAGGTCAGGCTGGAGGGGTTCAGAGCACCTGATGGGGCTGTAGATGCCCCTGTTCATCAGACCAGGTGGTTTTTAAGGGTCCCTTCCAATTCAAGTGATTCTATTAGTCTGTGCCTAAAGCTGCACAGAACAGTGTGAGCTCACGTTAGACATGAAAGCAGCATCTTGACTATTGCTTTCACTGGGTGCACTCACACTGAATGCCCACATCTAAAAATCACAGCCTTAATTTGGGAATTCCTGGTAAGTTTTCCATAGGCGGGGTTCAAATTATTTTCTACATACCAGTGGCTTCAGTGTGAATCAAATACGAATTTCCTGGAGGAAGATAAGGGCCACAGTCATTTCTCTCTTTTCCTAGTCTCCATTTCATTTATTCCACACCAGCAGTTACAAAAAGTAGTCTGAGGGCTGCAGTGCTATTTGGCAATGAGTAATAGGGAGTTAGAATTTGTTAATACGGACAGCCACAAAATAAGTAAACTGATAGATTCTGGAGGAAAATGATGAGGGAGAAAGAGGGACCTCTGCCTAGCTCAGACAGACTGCTACCACCAGCTCCCAGCCAGCAACTAGTCCACACTGCTCTGTTCCCAGTTCGTTTTCCAGGGAGACGTTCCAAGGCAAGCCTCCAAGGGACACAATTACTCCTCCCAAAAGATACGTGAAAAAATATTAAAAAAACTGAAGGCTGATTGAGAAGGAAGAATTTAAAAGGCTGCCAAATTTCTTCCTATAGCAAAGTGGGACCTAGCTTGTCACCTGTGCTTCTTTTGAGACTCTCCTAGCTTCCAGTTGAATTTTTTTTTTTTTTTTTTTTTTTTTTTTTTTTTTAAATCCCTCTTTGGTCTAATCAGTTACTAAGAGGTAAAGACACATTCACATCACTCAGAAAAGGTAGTAATGCAAAGAATTTCCAATTACTCTTTAATTAAAAAATTAATTAATTAACAAAGTGTATTTATAGAATAATTATATAATTTCACACACCATCGATCATATTTTAAACAAATTCATTTAATTAAGTTGACATGTACACTGCATTCCCCCATAGAGTTATTTCTCAGAACCCGGCGCATATCTAACTTTAAGGAGATTTAGACTACAGAGGGAAACTCACAATGGCCCACAGTGGTATTTGGAGCAGAATGAAGCCACTTCATACTTTTAAGTAAATTTAATACTAGTGGCTGTAACCCTGAAGGCTGAAGTCCCACTGTCTACATAAAAGGCACTGGGAAAGCAAGAATGGCACGAGCCTTCTTGCTACCAATATCCCTCATCCTGACCTAGAGGGGCTGACTTTAATAAACAGTTAATCATTATCCTCTTCACCAAGCCTGCTAAGCAGCTTAAGAAGCTTGGCATTTCTGTGGTGGAACTGAGCTAAGGCTACCGAATGATTTTTCGCAGCCTGCTGAGCACCACCACATGCACACAGCACACTGAGGCGGTGCACAAAGAGCCCAGACTACATTTGGCAGCCTTCTTGGAGCCATCAGCTTTGCTCTGCCTTCTGTGCTCCCGGGCTGGCTGGCAGCCCTGATCCATGGAAGCATTGCTGTGGCTTTCCTACCTGCACAGGCCGGTCAGGCACTGTTCCACAGCCTCACACATCCTTACTGCTTTTTGGGGTTAACTCTGGATGATCTAACATGATGAGGATGATCTACCATCTGTTCACAGCTAGGGACTCTGATCATAGAATCATTAAGGTTGGAAAGACCAGTAAGATCATCCAGTCCAGCCACCAGCTCATGCCTGTGACCATTCTAGACAAAGCCACTCAGTGCAACGTCTACCCTTTTCTTGAACACCTTCAGGGATGACGACTGTGCCACCTCTCCAGGCAGCTCCCTCCAGCGCCTCACCACTGTTTTGAAGTTCTTCCTGATGTCCGACCTGAACCTTCCCTGGCACAACTGGAAGCTATTCCCTCTTGTCATATTGCTAAAAGATGCCCATTACCATCTATTTCTAAGGCAAGGATTCCAAATTATCTAATACAGCTCTTAAGCCTGCTACACGTTTCTGATTTCCCCTTCTTCTTTTGGTCTCCCATATGAAACTTGTATTGTAGCTCCAGCATTTTGTGCTCTCTCAGTACAATACTCCTCACATTTCTGCAACAGCTGCTAACAGTTTCATACTTCCTTCCTTGGATTATCAAACAACATCAGCTTGCCTATCAAGCAGTGTTGATAAAGTCATTTACTTATTGCTTAGATTCCTTTTTGGACACTCCATTCAGCTCCATAAAAAGGTGTTTGCTGAACTGCTTTTTCTGGGGACATTTAGTGCTTTCCTAGTGCACCTGAGAGCCTTAGCTACTGTTTCACAATGATCCCACTCATAACCTTCTGCACTCCTTCCCACACAGATACCTCTCAGAACCTCAGCTGTTTGTAGGACTGCCTTATTTGCACTTTGCAGCAAATACTGCTTTGATGGTACGCAGCACCAGTTTCCCCTGCACGTCCGTTTGATGACAGCAGCCACATCTTGTCTCATGTTTAACACAAACCTCACAAAATTCACCAAGCAAGTTCTAATCTGTGTAGAGACGTTGACTTGAACTGATGTTACTGAAGTAACAGGAATTATACCCATAGGGATCTTGTCCCACTAATGTCACTGAAATGGGCTAGTCATGAAAGTGAATGCCAGAAGTTGAAAAGAGAAAAATATAACGTTCTCCTGGATGTTCACAGTCTCACGTTTCAAGCCTTTATGTTTCCTAACATCTTTAAAGTAACTCTTCACATCACCCAAGTCTGAAAACTCAGCCATTGCTTTTTTCACTCATTGTTTTTATTGAGCTTATCTGTAATGTAATGGAAGTTGTGATGAACTGAGGAAGGGAAGAAACACAACCCTCAGACTCCCCCAGTCAGCCCTACTCACTTATCCCACTTCTGACTTTTCATGACATCAGTAGTCAGAATCAGGGAACTGGCTGAAAATTTCAAAAGTCTCTTAATACTGCAGGGATTCCTCAGCCTCGGCTCAGACACGTAAATAACATCCTGAATCAAAATTGCTACTTATCACCATAGATGGTACAGAGCTCATGTTCAATTTTAGCTTATACAAAGCTGAGGAAAATTGAGTAACGAGATATCACGTATTAGAAGTACACAAGCATTTCATAAAAATGGGAAAAGGTTTTCAAACCATCCACTAGCAAACAAGGTGAAGCTAACCCATAACTACAATCATTCAGGTTGACTGCGCTAGCAAGGCTTGCACAAGCTCCATCAACTTTTCCTTCCATTATCTCAGATATTTCTTATGTTTTAAAGAATGAAATGATTTGCTGACAATCTACTGCTAAAGCAGTAAGCTAAGCCTCCCACCATTCAGGTATCTTCTTGATTTCTAGAGATCTACACCAGCAAAGAAGGAAGAATAAGGCCAGGCTTCCCACATTTTTCTTTCTTGTAAGTTGCACCCTTAAAATCCACATTCAGATGCTCAAAGAAGCAGACTGAAATTCACCTGAGCTCAGCATCCAGCAGTTCTTAATGAATTCTCTGCCCTTTTTACCTTTTTTTTTTTTTAAAACATTCACAGTGAGCAGCTCATCATTCCGTCTCCCTGCACAAGACCCTTTCCTTCTTTCCAGGTAGGTTTCTGAGCATTTTGCCTACAACCAAACAGACCTTCCCAGCACAACTCTCAATCCCTCACAAAGCACAGCAGCATATCTTCTTGCTCTCACAGCCAACCTCTTTCTTCCATCTCTCCCTTATTCTTGCTGCCTCTGCCTGCTGATTGCCAGCCAGCTCTCGGACCTTCCACATAGCTTGTTATGACCAGACCAGCTTTTCACTCTGATACATCATCTCAGATTTGCAATTATCTTTTTTCCTTTACTTCCTATTTCAACCCCTTTGTTTTCATTCTGGCTTTTGAATGTTGACGCTTCCCATCTTTCCTGCCTTTTCATTGTTTTCCCTCCCTGCTTCCCCTGGAAGCCCTTAATCACACCTGCTTGTCCTCCCTGAATCACATCTCTCTATCTGGTTACAGTTCTGCAGGCAGCATTTACGAGCAGCGATCTCTAGTGATGTCCTACAGGAATATGGTTTGGCACACTGTCTGGACTATTCAAGCCCTACTGCACCCCTGAGTGCCACAAAAAGCTCTACGCCGAGAGGCAGAACAGAAAAGAAATGCTTTACAGCCACTTTCTTGTATGCTATTTTTTTCCTCTCAGAATCCAAGGAAGATTTAGAACGTGGGGAGGAAAGATTTACAAACAACAATCAGGCAGGTAAATATTCTGCAATTTAGTTGCAGTCAAGGGAATATAGAAAGAGCGTATTTAAGGAAGAACAAGCCAGAATCCCCAGTGCTTATAACTCACCTAGCAATTTCAAATTCTTCTAGCGCGTCACCTAGTTACCTCTGTACTATTAATACCATAACCTGAACCCACTTAGCCCTCTTTAGAACTGGCATACAAAACAGCTTGCTCTGGGATGACAAGGTGAGTGCCTGCCAAGAGATGCTTGGCATTCGGGTGCTGGCATCATGAGGTCCCACCACCAAGTCCAAGCTGCAAGAGAATGTAAAAATGAATAAACAGCCACAGGCTGCTCTCAGCTATTTTTTCTTTGCTGGTTGATTTTAGAAGAACACTAGTGTTACTCAGGAAAACAACATATTTTTATACTGATCATACCTACATAAGAGATGGGCATGGCATTACCATCCTGCAGTGCAGAATCCCAAGTATACTCAGAGAGAGAAATTACTTTGGGACCAGCATGGATGGGCCCACATGGTCAATCTGCATCCTTAAGGCCCAGAATCGTGCCCAAGATCCTCCCTCCCTGCTACGCTCCTGATAAGACAATTCGACAAAGAGCGAACACACTTCCCCTGGAACTCAAAATATCTGCATTACTCTGCCAACAGGCCTCCACTACCTACTCTTGCGATAGCACGCACATCCCTCTCTCATCTCCTCACTCTTCCAGTAGTGAGAGAAATCCTGACTTAGAAAGGAAACAAACATTTATTTCTAAGGACCGAGACACATCACTTATCTTACATAGCTTAGTAAACCGGCCAACAGAAAAGCACAAAGATCAGTGACCAAAAAGCTACATTTGTACAGAAAATACGGAAATTTTGGCTCTCAACTGAAGCCTGTTAGAAGACTGAAATCATTTACTGCCTCTCAGACTGAAGCTTCAAGGTGTGCTTGCACTGCTGTGCAGTACTTCACGTCACACAGGGCCACAGCCAACCACTGAGCTGGAGAAGGCCCTCAACAACTTACTGACACATCCAAGCCATCCTCTTATTCCTAGTTACACTCCTTGAAACCCCTATAAAATTTACCTGGAGCACAAAGAGGAGTTGTTTTTTGCTGAAAGTAGCAACTCCATTGTTACAGCAGCCAAGGACACTACATCTAACTTCCACATAAAGCTGAAGAGCCAGTATAGACTTTGTTTTGATGTTGTTTTCCTCCTGGTGACAACACAAGCCTTTGGAACAAAGCTCAAAGGGAAGAGAAAAAAAAAAAAAAAAAAAAAGTCCTGTCTCTACAATTAATGGATTTTATGCTGGGTTTTTATCCTAAAGTCACGGTTAACAAGAACACAAACGTGCCAAAACCTGATATTTTAATTAAACACTCTACATTTCTTACTGCTTTTTCTTACTGGCTTTGTTTGCTTTTTTTGTGTGTGTATTTCTCTAAGGTAGCAAAGCTAGCAAACCTGCATACTTTTCAAGACACCCCTCTGCAATATGTAATTGAAACTCCTTGAAATATTTAGACAGTTCTAGGAGGGAATGTTCTGCAACAATAAATTACTGTAGTGCCACGGTAGCAACATTGGTGGCATGGCAGAAAGGGCAGAGTCATTTTTAAATTTATTCCTAGCTACTTATAATTTTGTGTATATGCTGAAATTTTTTAGCATTAATGCCTAATTGTACCTTTGGGATGCTTTTTCTTCTTCCTTCCAGTTCCTAATTGAATTCAGTATTATAACTGAAAAGCATTTTTTTCTAAAACTCTCAATTTGTCATGCCTGGAACTGAAGAGTTTTGTTTGTTTGTTTTGCTGTTTTAAAAGAAAAGAAGTTTGAAAAAACTCAGTTGGGTGACAGTATATGCATACAGTTCAGGTGCTTGTGCCCCAGCCCGCCAACTTTTCCAGGCTGAACCTAGCACACGTCCCCATTAAGCAAGGACACGGACACACACCCAGCCAAGTGCAGGGATGCTCTCACAGAGCTCTGCTTCTGCTCTGAACCAAACGCCTCACAGCAGGCAGCCACCATTTACAAGGTATTTAATTCACAAGGCAAGACCTCTAACATTCTTTTTCACTCTGTTTCTGAGAACAGGCCAGTACGTAGCTGTACAGAGCTTACATTTTCACTATTATTTCTTACGTTTAAGATTGATAAGTCTTAAATATACAGAGTGAAAAGTAACTGCTTATCTCATATTTCTGTATCCTGGAAGATCAAATCACTTTTTTTCCCAGATAGCTTAAAATCCAAGTCATGTGGGCCCAGATTTTAAGGTATTTAGGTGCTCAACTCCCATGCAGACTTAATGGGGTATTCAAATATGAGAGGCCTTCACAGCACTTAAAAGTCTATTCTGTGCTTTCACCACTTCAATTGTTTTTCAACATTTACCTTTCGTTTAGCTCATTCCAGACTTTTATTACTTTTGTTTATAGGTCTTCCCAGGGCTTCCTAGGATGTCCAAGGTTTACTTCCTCTCTTTTCTGCAATCTGCTTCTATGCATTTTACAGAATTACTGGGCAGAACACTGCCCTTCACGGGGGATAATGCCAGCAGCACTGACACATTGCAATATATTGTAAAAGCAAAGCTATGCTTTGCATCTTGGGTGAACCGCAGTATTGTGTGAAAGATTCTTCGAACACATATTCAAAGCAGAGAAAGCTGTTGAACCATTACTTTCCAGTGAAGAGGAGTAAAACAAGGGATAAAGGTATCAAAATAGAAAACTGTGTCAAATTAATAAAACAGGTTGGTTTGATTAAAGGATATAAGAAACGCCTGGAAAACTAAGTGGCTGAACAGATATCAAGCGATTTTTTTTTAACCAAAGCTTTTTAATACATCTTTAGAAACAAAGATGCTATAAAGTAGTATCAGATACACGTATACAAATATATATCTACACATGCATACACACACACCTAACAGTGCTTGCAGAGAAGTCTTACTTTAGTACAGGCAATAGTAGTTGAAGCTATGAAGGGAACATGGTAAAACAAACCCATCCTTCTCTAAGAAGAAAAAAAGACAGAAAGATGTCCTCTCTAATCTGTTAGAATCCTTTGTGGCTGTCAGCAAGAGCAAGGAGAGAAAAACCAAATGACATAGATTATTTGGACTTTCAAAGGGTGTTTGACAAATTCCCCTCCAGAATGTCATTACCAGAAACGAAGAGGCACAGTGTGGGAGGCATGGCGAATCTCAGATCTGAAGGTGATAAAGCAGAAAGGCACCCTGCACACAAAGGCATTGGCTCTAGCTTTGCTGCTCATTCACCTCATGCTACCAGGTAAGCTACCCAGCTGGCCAGACCCCCATCCATTTGCTCACCCACCCACCAGGTCCTTGTGGGGTGCCTGGAGCCATGCTGAGGAGGTGACCTCCAAAGAACGCCCACAGAGGAATCTGCAATGAACACAGTGAAATACAAAGCCTGAATTTCCAATTGACACAGTGGGTTTCATGCTATTTGGAAATACTTTCTAAAAAAAAAAAAAAAAAAAAAAAAAAAAAAAAAAAAGTACTAAAGAGTAGAAAAAAAATTGAAAAAATGCTCTGTATTCCAGTTGCAACGTGCTATCAGGATAAAAGTGCATACCTGTGTTTCACATGCTCCCTTCTCCCCACCCCCACGGCCCCAGGTTAAAGTAACATCAGAAGACTATACATTAGTATGTGTTCTGTCTCAGTTAAACCATGGCACTTTTCAGTGCACTTAACAGTACCCATAACAACAATAATCCAGGATATTTTAATTACAACATTCTTCAGGACTACTGATCATTTATTGCAACCAGATGAAGAACACAGGAAAAGATTCATTGAGATATGTGCTCCAATCTATTCTGTGGAAAAGGTTGATTTACATCAGTATTTCTGATGCCACAAAATCCCTATTAGACAGAGAATGGAAAAGGATACCCTAAAAAGTATGGCATCTGTGCCTGCTATTACCCTTAGAGAAACCCTCATGTTGAGCAGATGACAAGGGACACGTGGAAGTTGGAAGATGCGCTCATTCTGGTTAAAAAGAGATGACGGGGCCAAAAAGCAGTCCTGTTTTCTTATTATACTAAGATTCTTGCAACCTTAAGCTACCACTCCCAGCATTAACTCAAGGGTGCATATACTGGAAAAATGTATTTTTATTGTGAATAAATTAAAGAACTGAACCACAATTGAAGATGTGTGAACAGCAGCACAGACTAGAATGTATATTTAAAGGTGAGGGAAAAACTGGCAAGGAGAAAATGAGAAACTGATCAAGACAACATCAAAGGGTAAGTTACACCAATTACAAAAATAAATGATCTGCTCATTTAAAAGGATAGGCAGGTGAGTCTTTCTCTGGACCCTTGTTACTGGCATCTGCTCTAGACATTAAATCCAGCACTTTGCTTTGGCAATGCAAGGTCTTACAGAATCACAGAATATCTTAAGTTGGAACAGACCCTTAAGGATCATCGAGTCCAACTTCTGAAGCAACAGGTTATGGGACACTCTGGAATAGGAAAGGACAACAAATCATTGTACTGCAATTCAGAATACCATGCTGTGCCTTGCAATGGGTTCAAAAGATCACAACTTAAAGGCGGCAACATTTCCTTTCCCTGAATAAGGGCTGCAGGTAGAGATTCACATCCACTTTAATATACTACTTCACTCATAACACTGCTAGGAGCAAACCTACCAGAGAAACAGAGAGCCTTCACAAGGTAGTCAAAGTGATCCACAGGAATGATGAACATCCCTGAATTTTTCTTTTGGGAATTACCTGCATTTCAAAGAACTTCAGATTTTAGATGACAAGCCCGATTTACACCAATCTTGGGGTCACTGACAGCCAGGAGACGCAGCCATGTTTCTGCAGCTCCAATATCATGTCCCCTAGCCACTGAGCTGTTAAGTGCAATCTGAAATTCCCAGGCAGTGATTGTCCTAGCAAAATTTGACAGTCATCACGGCAGAGTGTATGCAGATAGGGCTCAAGCATTTAGAAAACAAGAACAAACAAACCTAAAGTAGTAGTCCAATATTTCCTCATGCCTTGCTTCACAAATACTCTTAAAGAAATCTTAACGTAAGATAAGATGCTTCACAATATGAGTCGAGACTTTGAGGTCCAGAATATCACTTTCTACACATGAATCCATAGTGAGAAATCTCTGAGGAGGAAGAGGCATATTCCATGAAATCTCAGTAAAAGGCCTTTCAAAGCCACCTGAAACCAGAGCTTCCCACTCTCTTCCAAGTTAATTACTTACCCTCCTAGAAAAAAAGCAGCAGAAAAAATTGCTTACACATGACCTGAAAGAGCAAGCAACATAGGAATGAAAAAGGAAATCAGAGCTCAGAGAGCAATTTTGCTAAGAGGCTGTGCAAAGGTGGTGGGGAGAGACAGAGGTAGTGCTTTTACTGTTGTAGGCACAGAGGGATCCCGATTTCCCAACTGGACCTCAGGACATCAATACAAGAAAGATAAGGAATAGACAGATACTAGTTTCCATTGCAAAAACAGTTCAGTCCAATCTGATTGGACCACGTTAAGGAAAGCACGCATCATCTAACTCTCCTCTGCACGCTCTTTTGCATTCAGCTTATTCCCTACTTCACTTTCCAAGTTTTCTATTGCTTATTCAATTACTGAATCTTCCCCTCCCGACTACAAGCAAACGCAGCTTTACGTTTAAATTCCTATTCTCAATTGGTTTTGTATTTCAGCAAGGTACATGTCAGCCTGGAAACAAGACAAGTGGCCATTGCATGGAACACATCCCACACACTGAGTAATTTACAGGAATTTGAAGAGAAAAAGCTATTTATGAGGAGAGAGCAGAGGAAGGGAAATAAATAAGAAAGGGAGGTGAGAAGACTCCTTTCTGTTTCCCTTTGCTGTCAAAACTGAAAAACAAGTGCCAAAACCCTTGCCCCATGTTCGCATCGGCAGTAATTGCATCCACGCACACACACCTCTGCAGTGGGCAGACTGTTGCCCCTCCAGAAATGCCACCAAGGGCAAGTGTGCCCTTCCTGTGCTGTCTGGCAGGGCTCCATCTCACTTAGTACAGGCTGGGGTTTCCTTACTTGGTCTTATATTCTGCCCTGCCTCCAGCCTCCCTGGTTCTGATTCCCTTTTTCATTTTCAGTCATTTCCCATTTTCAATTTGTCCCACTAAGACAGTGGAAATGGAGAAACATCACCCAACAGGAAAGAGAGCCTGGTTCTCCTCCACATAAGCGCAAGCAGCAGCTTCCAGTCCTTTGATAGTTGTCAATTTTGAGTAATCCTGGTGGGTCCATTTAAATCCTTGTTAAGGGCTCCCTAATTCATTAAATATAAATCCAGCAGTTATTTGACTGCGTAATTATTAGGGATAATTTGCAATTAAGCGATTGGCCTGTGATGAAGGGACAGATAATTCATCGGCCTGCTTTGGCATTTTCACATGGGGTGGGGGTTAATTAAGCAAATCCAGTCAGCTAAATGTCTCTCTTCCCACTATATTTTCTCCCACCTTTAAATGCAAACCAGACCTCATGCAGCTGTGCAGGCCATGGGAGTCTAAGCCTATTAAAGAAATCTTTTAATGGCTGTAAAACTACCACTAATTGAAATAAAGATATTTTCACACTATTTTTGCATTGTGAAAATCGATCTAAAATAATTCTTAACACAATACATGACAAACTGCACAAACTGCTCTGCCTGACAAGTGCAGCATTTAATTTGCACTAATTAGTCTAAGGTGGGGGCAGTGTGAAATTCATTAATTCTGTGGCTTCTGCATTATGAGTTGCATGTTTACATTTCCAAACTCTCAGGTTCTCTGCAACTCAACCTCCAGACTAAGGGGAAGAACATTTGAGGCTAACAGGAATTGCACACCTCTTTGGGTGCACTCAGACTTTGATTTTTGAGTCTGCGATTTGTTTTCTGCTTGCCTCAAAGCCTGTAGCTGGATTTTACACTGTGTGGTCCCTTCCTTTCTCCTATTCTTGCTCTCAGCTCCTGTCTGACAAAAATATTCATCTGGGTGGCTCGGGTCACTGTGGGACAAACATGAACAGAGCAGCAGGTGAAGTCATTCAAGAAGCAATTTCCAAACTACTTTATGTTCTATAAAAAAATGTAATAAATCCTCCGTATCGACTAAATCTGAAGTTTTCATGATGCTGTTCCAATATTTGCTCCTATAATGATATCAGGAGATGTTCATTAAAGATCTAATCCAGAGCCCCACAAAAGTCAACAGACAGACTTTTACCGACTTCAGAAGGCATGAATATGCTAGCTTCTATTTGTGTTATAGAACACAACACTCCAAGAATCATAGTATTGGCAAAATTGTCTTATGAAATAAATCATCTGAAGTGAACAGTGCAGAAAAGCACTATAAAACACAGATGAAGCAAAACATAAGATATCTGCAAACTAAGGTGTAATAATTATATTACATATAGTTACTGGACATACTGCCAGGGTTGAAGATGATCCACTGTTTCCAAAGCTACAGGTTACACTTATAAGCCTAGAGCAATAATACACCGAGAATAAGGGGAAGCACAGCTGACAAAGTTACCACGAACTCCATTTATTCATTAACAGTAGTAACGGCTACTGAGGCAATGCCCATGCAAGAGACCATGCCACCTGCCTCTTGCACACAGGTGCCTACCAAACACCTCATTAGTCACAGAATGAAAGCAAAAAGACACACTAAAAATTCTCCTACCTCCTGCAAACCAAAAAAAAAGAAATTGAGACTAACTGCTTTCTGTAGCTGAGCAACAATGGACAAGTTACCCAAAAGCATGGAAGAGCAGCTCCTAGAACTGGCAGAAGGACAGGCCAGAGCAGAAAGGCTCCCAGGTCCTTATGCTAACATTTACTGCTGGATATCCAGTGGAAAGCAGGAAGGTAGCACAGCCAGATAGGGGGCCAGAAGCACATTAACAAAGGGGAGCGGTGCAGGCACTAGAAGCCTGCTCAGGTGGTAATTCCAGGACTAACGAGAGAGAAGCCATTATCTGGAACCTTCCAGAAAATGGAAGTCTGCAGGGGCAGTTTCCTATGGGAGACTTTTAAGAGACAACAGAAGAGAACAGGGGTATTTTAATGGTATAAGTATGGTGAAAAATGATGTCCTCCACCATACCTGAAGGAGTGGGTGGAACAAGGCCTGTTTGCTCCCTTTCAGGGAGATTAGCTAACCACAGGCTAACTGCAGTCCAGAACACAGCCACAGCAATAACCTAGCTGTGAACAACAAGGACAGACCAAATGTGCATTCATAGTCTCACTGTTATAGCAAGCATTTTGTTAAAATAAAGCCATAAGTTAGGCACACAAAAAAGCACATGTGAGCCCTCCATTTAGCAAGGTTTCCCAATTGGCTGTGCATCCCTTGTTAACTTATTTGTGTCCCTATGTTTCAGGACACAGCTGGGGCACACAGCATCATCAAGAAGTACTATTTGATAACGGTGTAGTACTTTGGGTGGCTTTTAGAAAGCAACAGATTACAGCATTTCCACGTACATAACATTTCCATACCACTTAGTAAGTACAAGACCAAAACCAAGGCTGTAACTTCGAAAGCACACAGTTAAAGTAAGACTGTAAGACTGAGACACAAAACCACAAACTAAACCATCTTCCAAACTCCGGTAACACGACAGAAAGCACAACAACGACAGCAGAGCAGCAAGACCCCAAGCTGCAGCAATGAAGATTTGCTCAAACACGACAGCAGCAGGCACAGAAATAAAGGAAAGAATATTCTTACCTTTAGAAGGTCTCAGGTACGCAGGGAACTCCAGAGAGATACCCTCACCTCCACGGCCAAGCCTTAAATGAAGTCTGGGAAGGGGTGGAACCTGGCTCCAACCCTTCTTGTCACTCAAGTTCATTACATGCACCTGAGCTCTCCTGGGTGGGCCCCGCCTTCCCTCCAGGTGCTCAATCACTGGTTCAGGCTGTGACTCAGCATTTCCACTGCAAACATCTTCAACAGTACTTTGGCTACATGGAGTAGGAAAGGCACTTTAAAAAGATTGGCCTTTAGCAAGGAGCAGATTTCTTTCAGTGTACTCTTAAGCCTGTTCTTAAAGTTGTAGTCAGGCAAATATCCTTACAAGCTAAGCACTGTGCTACTGAGATATCCTGAATCAAAGCTAAGATAACATAGAAACAAACAGTGTGGGTCTAGAAGTTGTGATGCTCCATCGCTACAATCAATTTAATTACTATGTTAATTTCTGCTCCGTTTGGAAGAGGAAGTTAAGCTAGCAGTCTCATTATTTAAACTGGAATTTCTATATACCTTGAAAGAGATATCTTCAGATTTTCCTAGCACTGCTAAGAGGCACAGCTGCCAGTATCAAGTAAGCATAAGGAGCTATAACTTCTAGGCATTGTCTTGTTTAAGAAAGCTAAAACTTGAGAGGTTTAGCCCAGAAAATGAGGATAGCATTTGTTTTTTTTCTTTCTTCTTTTACCAGTAAATGATAGAACAGAAAGTCTGCTCGTATAATCTGCATTCTAAAATCACTTTGTGAGTGACACAACAGCCGTTGACTTCAGTGTGCTGTTTCTGCGAGCATCACTAACACAAATGGCCCATAACAAAACAGTTTTGATAACTTTTAAATGAGCAGCGTGATCAAGTGATATCTGGCTGGTTTTCATACATGTAAACCCAACCTATCTTTGTAGCATGATTCAGATTCTATTTAAGACTGAAAAGAACTTAAATATCTCCTTGGCTTTTGAATACATAAACTCTTGGTGCTTTCAGTGCCCTTTCGCCTTTCCAAGCGCATTTTTTTATCTGAAGAAATGTCTGCTTAAAGGTGGACCCTCTTTATCTCCATGTGCAAGCACTCATGTTCTGGGCAGTAGGCTCATAGTGTTATATCTGTGCATTTACCTATGCATGTGCCTGTCTGATTGTTAGCAAAATAGTGCTGGTCTTGCATAAGGACCTATCTGAGACTCAGATGAGAAGAGGCATCTTCAAATCTGCTATTAGTGGGAACTGTTTGTAATTTCACACTATTTCATTCTAATGGGAAGCTTCTAAAATCACAGTTGCTCTCCTGGAAAGGATTTGCACAGCTCTAACAGAAAAGCTAGACTAAGACGGATGGGTCTAGAAATGTCTCATGGCCTTCCTGAGCATAAGTTATGTTACTAAATCAGCATATTGATCTGGGAACACGGTGTCCTGGAATCCTGAAAATGTCAGGCACAGTTTCAGTGCTTCACTCCTTTAAAATCAAATTAATTTAGCCAGCTTCTATGGTGAGAGAAACTATGATGTCAGATACGTGCAGGCAGCAGGGCATCAGGCATTCCAAGTCCCACTACCTTTAACTGTTTCAAATGGAGTCAACCACAGGGAAGCATCTGGGCTGCCACTTCAATCTTTCTTTGCTGGAGACAACAACCAAGGCAGGCAATCTGTATCTTTGCTTATGCAAAATCAGGTGTTCCAGAGCTTCTCAGATCCCCATGGATCTCTGGGGATTCCAACCCTGAAGCTCTGTCAATGGGGCTGAGAGGTAAGATTAGATGATTACACGTGACGATACTAATCCATCTACCTTACCCACGGGGCACATGAGATTAAAGGCTCATATAGTACATGCCCTTCTACTATGATCTCCGGTTCTGTATATATGTTTAATCAGATATGCTAATCCGCAGATATATGGCCATGGTTGCAGAATGTGGTGCAAGCAAGACGCTTTCAGCACACGGGACTCATCAGCATGAATACGTTTGCAGGTATTAGCCATGCAGATTTTGTCTTTGGAGCAGTTAGATATTGGCACAAATTGCTGCAGTGGAAAATGGGACAGTTGGAGAAAACGTACTACAAAGTGGACACTTTCTTCTTTCCTATCTTGACAAAACACACAAGGCAAGCATACTTTGCACATAAGGAAAAGGAATAATTGGAAAGTTTCAAAGCCTTTACATTAGAATGGAACTGGTCTGCACTCTTGAGGAAGTAGCAGCACATCCTCTCCTCGCCCCACTCAACATCACAGCTAGCTTTGATTCCTGCACCACAAGGACTGCACAACATGCGCAGTGCCCACAGACATAGCCCCCCACCCTGCCCTGTGGCACAGGAGGAGCAGGACTGGCTGTGGCTCTACGGGCACACAGCTCCATGGAGCATAGGGCAGCTCCATGGCAAGGAAGGGGGCACTGGAGCAGAGGCCAGGGGAAAGCAGCCTCCCAGCCTCCTGCCTCCTTCTGACCTGTGGGCTCACCTGGTGGGACAACCACCTGCTTCCAGGCTTCGCTGTCCTCAAGCTGGGCACCCCTCTTCTTCACTGAAAACTTCACCACAGCTAACAGGTAAGCCTCCAGCTGGTTACTACATGCTGCTACAGGAACATTTTAACTAGCCATTCTTTATTAGCAATCCTAGAGGTGATGCAAGAATCGATACCGTGATCTGAGGGTCACCAGTGCAGAGACAGATACATCAGGAAACTGCAGCCAGAGAAAGAGACAACAGGACCTTTGTCTGACCTGTACCCTTTAGGGAGGAGGTAGGCAGACTGTTATCTACTGTGAGAGAAAAATGCGCAGCCACAACTCACCGATAGCACAAGCTAGCAAAAGGTGAAAAGAGCTGAATATGTTATCAAGATGACTACACTTTCTACACTAGATTTCAGCAGAGCAAAGCTGTACAGAGACAGCTTGGCAGCTTCCTTGTCCTGCTTCTCCAGGCAATGATGAAATAACCACCCAAATTTCCTCGCTAGCATAAACTGGAGGATTCATATTGTTCATATTTGAAATAGGATTATGCAAAGGAGAGCTGGATTGTAAGTTGTTTGATGGGGAAAGAGGAAAAGCAGTTCTCAGTCCCAGTAGGACCTAAACTCCTTTAGAATAATATAGTTAATACAGCAAAAGGTGATGTTTTCTCCGAAAAACATTATACACGGCAAAATCCCATTCAGCATTTACAGAAACTGAGCAAAAGGGAATAGAGATCCTGGGAACCTATTTGGTTCAGTAAAGAGAATGAGTAGCAGGCAATAAAGCACAGCATCACGTGGAGCACAAATACCTGTGCCTGCTGCAGCTAATACAAACAGCTCCCTCATATCCCAGACATCCCTTTCCATTTGTCCCACTTGCCCTGCAGAAACTCCTCATGGCTTGGCTAAATATAGACAGCTCTGACTGCACCAACAACCAGCCTCAGTTCCAGCTCTCTGCTTCATATTTCTTATTGAAGCAACAGCAGCACGGGACATCATCAGGACCCTGATATTCATCTCCTCTCCTTTGCCAGTACAAGGAAATGACCTGCATCCTCCTCTGCCTCTGCTCCACGTGACGTTTCCTCACATCCTCCCAGCTAGGGGCAGGTGATTCCCTCCAAGACACCTCAGCTCTGCCATTGGGAACGTTCTCAGTTCTGGCTGCTCAGGCATACAAAGATGTTCAAGAATATCATTAAATCAAAGCTAATCAGATGGTTCCCTGATCATCTCAAGCTACTGTTCAGGCTTCTTCATTTAAAACCCTGCATAGATTTGGCTTAATCTCTTTCACAATTCTTCCCTTTCTGATTCCTCTTCTTATCTAACATCGCTTTTTCTTTGTCATTTCCCATGCCCTTCTGACACAGCCTTCCTACAAGTTTTCACCTCATCTCACCATTGATTTTCAAGCCTTGTCTGAGGATTTTCTCCTCTGTGTCTTAATTTCTCTCCTTGAAAAACAAGATCTATTTCAGCTCTGCTTCCTCTGTTGAGACAGGGAACAAGGCAAGCATGCTACAGTCACACTTACATCCTAGCCATGGAGGGCATTGCTTACAGGATAAATTGAGATGCTGCAATATCATCACTCTGTTCTGAAGCTTTATATGCTCCTCAGGTGGTCTTCTGGTCCTTCTGCAAAAGCCAGGATTTTACAAATTGCAAGAAGGTTGCTGTTGATGCTACACTCCTTAGGCCTCACACTGAATCATTACTATTCCTTATTCCCAATTATTTTCCCTCCTATAATGCATAAATAAGCTGGTATTAGCATAAAAGCACAAAACCTGCAGACCTGTGTTTGGTTTGGTATTTCTTGTTTTTCACACCCTTTCACTGTTGCACTCATTTGCACGCTGAACCTCCTTTGGAGGCAGCCATGGATTTCTATCATCTGAGGATCAGAGTGCTATGCATCCATCAAGAAGCATAAAATATTCACAGGAAGAGAATACAAGATGAGGAGGAGGTCCATAATGCATGTGTCAGAGACACAGATGTACGCAGAAAAGAAAGTTCTGCAGACCACAATAAAAGTTTACTCCATGGCAAGAACTGTGCATTTGTCCATGGCTGTCGCAGATTTCATAGAACTCAAGAAATCCACCCAATTTTAGAAATCCAAGAAATTTATCTTTTCACCTGAATCCACATAAAATCAGAATTTTTCCATAAGAGCTCCCATAAAATCAGGCTACTTCCCTAGCAGATCCTGTGAAATTATGTAGAATACTGCCCTTTCTTTTAGCCCAGTATCTCACTGCATGTCTCAAAACAATTAGACAACTTCGGCTACTGCACCTTTGCAGTTTTCCCTTTCAGAAAGAAAAAGGTTATGGCAAAATATAACAGCAGTGAGAATGCTCTTCTGTAGGAGAGAAACTAAAAGCCCTCAAATCTATTAAACTTACAGAAACTTATGATTTACATACAGTCAATTGCTACTAGTTCAGTAGTAATTTCAATGGAATGTTCCTCATTTGGCTATGGAGAAACTGATACTATGAGGACACTAGAATGACAGTGTAGTGAAGTTTGTAATGAGGCTCTCCACTTGACTTTTCCAGGAAAACAGGAAGGGACAAAGCTATCACCCCAGTACATGAACAACAGTATGACTGCAAAAGAGAGAGTGCACCCAGAAACAAACTTGAGGGGGTAAATGGCAATGTGATAAATTCATTCTCTAGGCAGACCATTTGTTAAAATTAATTCTCACCCCTAACAAAGAGGAGAGTATTCTTAATCCTCTCCCATTGACCATTGAGTCATTTGTTCTAGTTAGTTGACAAAAAATAAAAATAAAAATCAATATATCAACTCCGACTCAGCCTCGGTCAGCAGACATCCCAAATCACAACACACCACGTCCCATTATTGCAGCTCTTACTTTTAAGCAGGGCACTCATACATTAGCAAGAGTGCTGCCTGAGTAAGAAGCAGAAATTAAGGCTGTTTCCCTAGCCTCCAGTTACACCTCAATTCAGAAGCAACACAACCATGGCTGACAACAGGATTAAACCCAGGCAGTTGGCCTGAACTCAGACCTCACAGAAGGCAAAAATAAATAATTAAGGAGAGTTGGGAGTGCCTCTGAGAAACCTCCAAAGGACACAGACGCCAGCACAGACAAGGAACAGAATATGTAGCAGCAGGAAGATAATGGCCTAAAAAGAGCAGATTAAAATGCCCTTAGATAAATTAAAGGTCTTCAAATTGACTGGGCACAATGAATTTCAACCCCGGATTCTTAAGTAGCCACTCATGTGATCTCTAAATCACTGGACAGTCACTTCTGTGAGTGCTGGTGGTGGAGATGAGGTGCCCAAGGGCTGGAGGGGAGCAAATAAGACCTTGCTTGGCAAGTGGGGGAAAGCAGAGCTGAAGACTTAGCAGCCAGTCAATTTGTTTTCAATCCTCAGAAAAACACCAGAACGAGTAATCAAACTATTTGTAAGCGCCTAGAAGATAACACTGAAATGAATAGCTGCTAGTATGGATTTGTAGAGAATAAATCCTGTCAAATCAATTTAATTTCCTTCTGCCATAGGGCAGCGAGCCTCGTAGACAGAAGCAAAGCAAGAGATGTCACATTTCCTGATTTAGTCAAGCTTTTGGGGCTGTCTCTCTCGTATGCACAGCAAAGAAGCACAGCCAGAATGAAAAAGTTACAAGACAGATACAAAGTGGCTGAACATGCAGAGAAAGTTACCGTTTGCCCACAGCCAAAGCAAGCCACCTGGGGGAAGATACAAAATTGCTGTGGATATGATTCTGTTCCGTATTTTCATGAATCATCTAGACCTGAAACAGCATACTTACTGTGCTCATGGACTACACAAATGGGATGCTCAGGGCAGCTGCAAGTAAGGAGGCTCCCAGTTTGCAAAGACGTTGACAAATCACAGCGGTGCCAAGAAATGGCTGAAATTCAATGGGGGAAAAAAAGGGGAAGAGTGCAGGGTAGAGACAGACTCATTGGAGAGCCCTGAAAGAAAAGGACTACAAAGTCCTGGAAGAGGACTACAAAAAAGATTAGGAAATGTTGGGATCTTTAGACGAGTTCTTGAGAAGGCAACGTTAAAACTCTTAAGTGTGTAGAAGATTGTCATGCCCAGTGTTCCTGTAAGCTAGCAAGCCCAAACATCAATGGGTTTAACTTGCAGCAAGCCAGATGCAAGTCAGACTTGAGGGAAAAACGTTTGTAATAGTAACAATAGTGAAGCACAGGAATGGAGCCTGGGAAAGCTGTGGAATCTCTATCACCAGATGTTTTTAACAACAGCCGAGGAAAAAAAAAAAAAAATCTGCCAGGAATGCCATAAGTATAACCAATCCCAGAGAAAGGAGATAATTTCTTCATGCTCCTTCTAGCTCTGCTTGTCTAGATGCCAAATGTCCTCCTATGTTTCAAGACCTCAAACCATCGAAGCGCATAAACATACAAGTAATCCCGTTGACTTCAAAGCAAATACACACGGGTTTAAGCATACACTTAAGCAATTTGCCAGATTAGCTCCTACATGCCTAGGATTTCCAGCTTAGCCAAAGGAAGTATCTTGCAAGAGTGGCTACTTTTGTTTAAACTCCCCTAGATAGAGATCGGCGTCATATTTAAAATGTGGTTTCCTGGATTTAAGCGACAGTGCATAGGAGAACATTACTTACATTACAGATTTGTGGTACAGCCTTCCAAACAACTGTTCACTTGCATGGCCCCTATAATGCAGTGTCTGTGTGCACTGAAGCTGGCTTGGGGTGGGAAGTCCAAAGGAGGAAATAGCACGTAAAAAAGGCAGTGTTTCTACTCACAGGAGCGCTATTTATTTTTTGGAAGCCAGGCTCCATACAGACAGTTTCAATATGTAGTCTCTATTATGTTGAGAACACCAGATTATAAACATGTACAGAAAAGTGAAAGGCTTCCTCTAACTGTCTCCCACACCTCCTTCCGTATGTTATCACCAAATGTTTTGTCGTATGCTGATTTTCAGCAGATATCATTGGAATCAACATTTATTTAGCCCACAGCTTAGCAGGGTTTGCTACAGGTTATTAACCATCTTCTCACTCTGTCTCTACCGTATTTCCACCATATTTCTATGGGGGAAAAAAATAGTCTCAGGTCCAAACATCATCAGCTACCATGTCACCATGAAGGATCAGGGTGGTTTTATGCTCCATTTCTTTGACCACTGCGCTGGATTTGAGTCTGAAGCATGCATGGCAAAAGACTGTAGGACACTATGGTGTGCCAGTAGCCTTACTAAGTAAGTGGCTGAGCAGGAAAAGCACATTAGATGCAGCCTTTCCTTGCCCTAGCTGTGTAGGAGCCGCTGCCATTTATTTCGTCATTGATTTACACAATAAATCCTTCTATAAAGATTAGGTGTACATACTATAAGCACTTGAAATTATATATACCTCCATCTATCTCCGAGCCTGAGAGAACGTACATCCCCTAGCAACAACACATCTCCTCCTAAGCAAACACCTGATTAGAGACGAGGCATTTTTCAGAGCTCTGGAGCCCTGTGCAAACTAGCTCTGGTGCACTATCAGGTGTGGACTTCACAGAACGGATCCTATAAATACACAGAGCACACAAGGATTAACTCCAACACCGCTGGCATGATGAGCACCAAGGTGCAGTGCTGATCTGTATGTCTCACATAGCCAGAAACATCACCTAAAACTCCAAGGAGAAAACACAGTCTGGAGATGCCTCTGAAAACAGAAAGGCAGCCACCAAAGTTAATGAGCTGCCACTCTTAGGCACAGAGAAAACGCCATTAAATATAAAAAAAATCAACGTGTTTCTGAAGTTCTCTCAGGCACAGGTCAGCACAAGTTTCCCAGGAAACCAGGAATTCCCACAAAGATGCAAAGAAGCTCATGTGCAGTGAATAGCAGCTGATCCAGGCACAAATGGAGGGCAAAGAAACAGGAAGCAGAGAGAACCCACTGCCTGTGCCCAACTCTGTGGGCCTGCTTCCCACCCTGCCCTCTACCTGGTCTGCCTGCAGCTTCTACTTGACTGCTCGCTCCCCAGTGGAGAGAAAAGCCCCTTCAACTCCTCTTTGTCTTCAAGGCCATCTGGAAACACTGCCTGTGAGACCGGCAGCCCTAGCACTATGCCTGCTGCCACTCACCTCTTGCTTTATGAGAGCCAATGAAGGCTTCAAGTCAATAGCCTGCTTTGTGCTCGTGACCCGACATGACAATTCTTTGTTTACTTCTACAAATGATTAATTTCAAGGCATCTAAGGGTTTGCTATCCCTTCTGGAGTGAGGCCCTTTTAACATATTTTATTGTTACGCCTTATAGTCAAGATACAGAACCAGAACAGCCCACAGTTACCATTTAAATCCAGTGATACTTCACATTGCGCTCAGCTCATCGAATCTTTTGACCTATCAATCCAAATAATGTTTAAAAGCTTGGATGGCAAGAGGCTGTCTGCTCGAGGCTGCCGACACACACAATCCCTGTATAAATCATAATATCACTGAAGTCACGAAAACTGTGAATTTTGGTGTCAGCTGTGAAAATATTCCATCTGGTTTCTGTCTTGTAGAAAAAATGTTTAAAATCTGTCTAAGTACAGGAAGTTTATTTTTGCTTCATCAGCGCAGCAGAAGTAAGCAGGGTAAGACCAACGAATAGTGCCTCAGAGCCCTGCCATTGCTCCAGGTGCCTGCAGTGTTTCCAAAAGAGCATTTCAGGTTTCATTCAGATGTCCAACAGCACCGCTATTTAATTTCATGCCCTTATTGCAGGCTGAGCAATCCACCAAATGAATTTGTAGCAGTTTCTCTTGAGGATATAGCAAAAGCAACCATCGGCCCTGTATCATCAATTACCTCAAGCTGACTTTGACAACATACTTGGGAGGAGGATGACACATCTGCATCTACATAAAGGTGCATTTATGTCCCTCTCCCAAAAGACCACGGGTGTCCAACCATGTGGCTTCCCTGGGCCACAATGAGTGAAGAGGAATTGTCCAGGGCCAAATCTACAAAGGTTGTCTGAAAGTAATGCCTCCTAATCGTTCCCATGGAAACTACAACCAATACAAAGAGCACAATAACTGCTTGACAGAGCAAATTCTGGACTACAAAACACCCTTTTTCAACACAGTCACCACCATAGTTCTGCATTTTCATCAGTGATGAACAGAAACCTACAAGCTGCGCTCATCGCAATCTGCACCAGCAAAGATGATGCACTATCTCAACTCTTTCTACGTAGTCCCTCTTGACAGGGACTGATTTTATGCTTTCACTTTATTTCTCTTCCTCATTTAGGTCATTTATCTATTTAATGGAAACTGTATAGAAAAATTATGATAAAAAATTACATGAGAGATATATTACTTTTTAAATCACTATCATTACCCCATCCCAGACAACGTGACATTCAGGAAAGAGCCCAACATTCATTTTATTTATGCTTTTGTCACCCTCCTGAAATTCCCAACTGGAATCTCTACACTCTACCAGTCAGACCTAGTATAAAAAGAGACCATGAGGCCAACGTGAGAGGGAGAAAGCTGTGCTGCAAGGGAAATTCACGATTTCTGAGGACAGAACAATTCAGAACAACTTTCAAAGGAGTTTAAAAAAGACCAGTGCCCAGAGAACTGGGCATGCTTACCCCCTCCCTGGATCTCCTCTCCGCTAAAGACTGCCTTCCTCCAGCCCCAGGTTGAACCAGAGGGGGCTTTCAGGGCATCCGGAGGCCTCACAGCACCTTCTGAACCGGACACCTGCAAGAAGACTGATTGTGAGTGAAAGGGCTGTCAGAATGACTTCATAATTTAACAAAAATGGAATGGCGTAGGTAAGCCTTGCCAGTCCCAGGTTCCTGTACCAGAGCAAGCACTTTAAAATGAAGCAGAAACTCCATTTCAGTCAGAGAGGCTTCCCACAGAAAAAGCTCATTTTCACAGGTTTTAATCCACTGGTAGAGGTGCTGCTACTGCAGTTGTTACAGCAGCCAACTCTCTTATTTCCAGTCCCCCTCTATCTGACTGGCATTCCCACACCACCACCAGCCCAGCAGGTGCTCTGTTCTCCAGAGGAGGTGAAGAGGGGCTGGAGCAGGCAGCAGGCACCCCTTCTCACTTGCTTTCCTCTCACTGGTGGCTCCCAGTTTTTTTTCCCCCTCCCTACTGCTTTTTGTGTGCAGGTGGAACGAGGGGAAAGAGGTCTTTAAAAAATAGTGGGGAACTGCCACGGTGATTTCAAGATGGAGCACGCAATAGCTATTTCTGATTGTGTTAACCCAGCCATAATTATGTAATTATCCACAAAAATTTAGTCAGAATTTTGCATATCTAAATCATTAACTTTAACAATTGACAGGCTGCTTTGATTAGTATTTTCACAGACTAGCATAGCATACATTTGTCAGCTTTCCTATGATTACTTGTAATTTGGAATTTGTTTATGCAAAATGTTTTTATTGCTTGTTTGAGGGGGAGGGAAGGAAAGGAGGGCAGAGCAGACATGTTTATCCTGTCAGGAGCATCCTACAGAACTTACCAGGGTTGCAAACGTATTTTTGCTGTGTTTCAGTGTCATTAATTTGGTGAATTGATACAGTAAATACTGGCTTGTATTTGTTAACGGGGAGAAGAACCACGAATGAGCTCCACCTGCCATGTGAAATCTTTGATTTTTAGATGAAAATTTAAGTAAATGAATTCAGAAGCACCTAGCACTTTATGTAACACCATATTTTCAGTCTATTGCTTTCCAAAAACAATACTGATGCACCATGCAATCAGTGTAAACATTTTAAAATGCTTCTTGTGTCAAATACAATAATGCCGGCTCAGCCTTTTCATTCTGTGCTGTAATCGATATCATAATTTAAGATGCAGTTTATTAAGCTAAGCAACAATAAACGATCCTACCCTGCACCTGCTAGCAGGTCAGTTCCTACGCTAAGCTCTGTGACAAAAACCTGAGAGCTACACAACCTGCTCTTCACAAGGCAAATCCTAATGGAACAGAATTGCGTTGACACGAGGTACCGCACTGACTCTGTTCTGTGGTGTGGAGATTCCTGAGTTAGCAGCTGGAGGTGAAGTGCCTGAAGGGTGTTCATTTTCCTTCTGCTTCCCTATTAAAGACTGCATGGACAAAATGCATCCTAAAATAATGCATGCACTACTTCCAGCCATTTGTAGTACTGCGTTAGTGCACCCATTTTTCTGTGGCTGGTGGAATGCTGAGTTCATTAACATTCACCTGACCTCCGAGAAGAGCAAGGAAAGCATGCTTTGACTTCAAAACCAATGACAGATTGTGATTTGTGATTTCATCTGCCCCAAGACAGCTGCAGTTTGGTAACTGCAGTTAAAACTTGCCTGTTTCCTTCATGATTCTCAGGGCTCCCTGTAATGGAGACAGCATAAATGCAGAGGCTATGCAGATCCCACATATGCCTAATAGCCTCACCTAGTTAGGCCTCAGTTTTCTCCATCAGAAGGGAAGTTTTACTTCAGAGATTCATTAACAATTAATGGAAAAGGCACATTTAGATGGGTAAGATTATTATTATTTTTTAAATCCTAAATCCTTTTATGTATGCACAAGTAAATACCATAGTCTCATTCATAGATTATCTGAGCCTCAGCACTCAGGTGTCTGAGGCTTGGTTTTAAAATCTTGCTTCCTAGGTACAGCTGACTGCTGGCATATTCACTACATCAGCTCTCCAAAGGTTGGCTTGCTGCTTGGAATTCACAGGGAGCAGCCCTGTCTGTCTTTGTAGGAATTTTGGCTGCATGACTGAGTACATGAAAATCAGGGAAGCCAGAAGAAAAGAATGATCTGTTACCTGAGTTTCTTTTGCCATTTGAAATCCACTGAAAGAGAGGCATCTTTGTAGCACAAGCTGTTGGCAACTCCTCTCTCCAAAGCACATCATCAGTCCCAAGCTTGCAGTCTTTTATTCTTTTAATTTTAATTGGTAGCTCCTGACTAGAAACCAGTTGGGAATTGAATTGCTTGTGCATTCCCCATGCTCCAGAGCAATTGCCTATGTATTCTGCGTGCCTCCAAGCAGTTGCCAGCCTGCTCCTTGTGCTTCCTAGTAAATGCCAGTAATCTGTGCACTGGTATGTAAAACTTACAGTACTTGATTACATCAGGAGAGAGAACAGCACAAAATACAGTGTGTTCTGCTATTTTCACCTTAGCATATGTGCTGTTTTCCAGTCTTCAGCCACAGCACTGTGAGCAGCTCAGCTGGAGGAGGGACAAAGAACCCTTAGCCCTGGATTTCCACAAGTTCATGGGTGGCCCAAGGGATGTCCTAAAATTCTTCTCTCTCCCATCTTATATCTTGCCTGCCCATCCTACTAGTGTTGACATAAAAGTAGCTTCGCACGGGCATCAGGATTAATGTCTTTCAGACATTTATTTGCTGCATATCCACTGTTTCCTTGTGAAGCTGAATAGTCTCAGGTTCTGCTCACCCCATAAGCTCTTCTCCTTCAGCCAGTTAAAGGCAGAGGTAGACTAGGTTGGTTGGCAGGAGCAAACAGAAGCCATTAATTAAAAAACTCATCTCTCCCTTCTAGAGCCACTTGTCCACGGGCTCTCTTTCCAGTCTTTTTTTTTTTTTTTTCCTCTGCATAAGTGGGATGTGCTAGCTCAAGAGACGAGCATGGAAGGAAGGGAAGGATAGGAAACCAGAGTCTTTATAATAATGTTCCCCCCATCAGCACAGCTCTCCAAGCAAATGGGGAACAATAGCAGTAACTTACTTCCTCTAACAGACTGATGGAGGGAAGGAAGTGCTACTTTCCAAATCATCAAATCCTACCAAAGCAAAGCCCTCATTACACATCACACTAGGCTAAGCCTAAAGGCAAGCCAAGCCATACAGAACGAAACGGGTATTTCTAACATTTGTTCATCAGGAGCCACAATTGTTCACAGAAACCAAAGTAAACTAGATTGGATACGTTCAGAGATTGACTACCAGACATGAATCTCTGTGAGTCAAGGGCCTTTCATCCCTCATCAGAGAATGATCCACAGCTATGCTGCGCTTTCTCCAGTCATGGAGATACATTTGTATTCTTCTTACTCCTCTGTATCCTTTTTGGTAACATCACTCCTCTCCTTCCCTACCTGCTACCACAACAGCTCACTCCTTCACTTCCTGTGCCTCCACCTCGACAGGCTCCAGACTTACCACCACACAACCACAACAGCTCCCATGCCATTAGTGCTCTTGTAATGCAGCTGTGCTTTGATCTGCGGTAAGCTCCACACTGCCTGACTTCACAAAGACCAAGAGATGGCTGTTTTGAACTCTCTTCCATTCCTTTGATGCCCACAGCAGTTCTGTGGTTTAACTTGGCATCAGCTCAGCACCGCGCAGCTGCTCACTCACTCCCTCACAAGTGGGATGAAGGAGAGAACTGGAAACCAGACAGAACTTATGAGTTAAAAACTATTTACTAAGACAGAAGAAGAAAACAGAAACATAGATGCAATGATAGCAATACACGTAACTGCAATTCACCGACCAATGCCCCACCAGCAACACAAGGACTCACTGCTGTTGAGTGACGCCCACCAACCCCCCAGCAGTAGCCAGGCCCCAGTTCACAGCTTGTGCCTTTATGGCCCTCCACGTGGCATCATGGGGTACAGAACAACACTGTGCCTAATTCAGGCACCTGTGCTGGTTCTGCCCCCTGCCTCACACCATCATGGTTGCAGCTCTTCCATGTCGTGGGTCAGCACCTCCCATGGCTCTCTGTTTAAACAAAGGTGATGTCATAAGGAGATCAGAGAGGTAAGCTCAGCTCTGAGTATAATTTGAGCCTTCTGGAGCCATTCTTTAATGGTTAGTTCCAGCGAAAGTCCAAATTCTCTCCGTTTAAATAGCCACAATAGGCTTGGTTTAGTGTCAGTACTGTACAAAGGAGATCCTGAGTCACACCCTAATCCTTCACTCTGCATTGGACAACAGTGCAGTCCCCTGAAGGGGCTGACATGAGTTGTGGTTCACCCCCAGATTCCTCCCTTTTGCAGTGCGGAGCTGTTTCCCCTGCTTTGCAGGGCTTGCTATCCCCATACACTCACCAGGATGAAGCTCCTCCCATTTCCCCCTGCCTGATTGTCCCCTGCTCACAGGAGGTGAGCATCTGATATTTCTCTAGGTGTGCAGCCACACTGTTCCTGCTTCTCCCCCCGCCCCCCCCCCCAGGACAGAAATACAAGGCTTGCTGAGGAAAGGGGCTGGTACAGAAACAGACTTACTCTTCTTCACTCTCTTGCTAAGCCAAGCTGAGACCAAGACTGGCTGTCTGTTAAGCTTAATTCTGTCATGACTGGGACAATCTCAAGTTTCCTCTTCTTTTTTTGCATGGTAATGACAACTAAAATAATCTAAATTAAATATCAATTTTAGCCATCTTTGTTAAAGGAGAACATTTACCAGATTTCTTACTCCTGTTCTTCCACATCCCAACCCCAAATTCTTGTTCAGTTACACTACAGTTGGAGTTTCAAAGGTAAAGCAAGGAATTCTTCATAAAGAGTCCTGAGATGTATGGTACAAAACATCATTCTCACAGTAACGCTGTTCAACAGCATTACTAGTTTCCCTCTAGTTTCCATCAATGGTTATGCTGGGATTCATCTGAAGGAATATTTGACCTCTAAATCAGGGCATATGCCCACTTCTGTGTGAAACATACACTGTGTCCTATGAGCAAGCTAAGTACATTAAATTTGGAAGCAGAGGCACATCACAGCTGGAGCTCCCAAACAGGCTGGGGGTTAGCTGGGACTCACTGCCTCCAAGTGAAGCAGGGCTGGGCTCTGAACCCTTCCTCCTAAGAACCACAGCCTGAAAATCTCGCTGTTTCTAACACACTGATGGATCCCTCTCCCCCTTCTCTTCCAGACATTTAAAAGGAATGCTACTTTCACTCCCATGAAATACAGAAAAGCAGGAACTGTCTTTTCTTGCCAGCAGAAAAAGCGAGGGCTGTCAAGACACCTAAATCTTATCGTCTTACCTGTACTATGGGGTAGGGCTTTTTTGGGTGGCTGCAGCTGTGCTGCATAAAAAACACATGAAAAGGAGCCACTAAACCTAGGCAAATCATGTTGTCTAACATAAAACCGTATACATCACTCCTGAATGACACGGCAGCCCAAAAAGTGGAGCACTAGATCCTTCCATCATGACCCAGACAGACACTAACTTACCCTCTCGGCACCTGCTGCAAGTTACGTGCCCCTTGGCTTAGCAGAGGTCACACAACGTGATTCATCAGCGTTAGCTGAACCCAGCACTGAACCACAGCAGCAGCATTTGAAATGTTGTTCAAACGTTTCCCAGCTGACAGTGCCCTTCATTTACAGTTAACGATAATGTGACAGCCTGTTCTCCCAGCGTACTCTCTAACCACACACAAAATCCTGCATGTGCCTCGGTCCGGAATTCCGTTTTTATCGGAATAGACGCGTGTGCTGAGGCTTTAACCAGCAGCTGAGACGGGGCTTTAGAGTGAGATTTCCAAACCTGTCTCAGGTATTTAGAAGCACAAATTGCAGTGAAAGACTAATTGAACTGTGCTTCTAAATCCCCCAGGTGCTACTGGAAATCTCTTCCCTAATAACTTGGAATCTCCTAAAGAAGAAACCTCACCGAACTCAGGCGGGTATGCAGATCCAAGGGTTAAGATTTTGAAAATCGCTCCGTACTGGCTTAACTCCCATTGACTTCAGTAGGAGCAGAGTTAAGTTGACACTGAGCCCTTCTGAAAATTCCCCTCCAGGTGTGTTTTCTTCATCTGGATTTGAATAATCTGTTAACTGCTAAGACTGCTTTCCAATTTATCAGTATGAAGAACTTAGGGACTTTTTCCCTTAACTTTTGATGAACTGAGACTCAAAAAACAGTAGCAAATCACCACAATAACTCTCTCTGCTAAGTCGGCAGACAAAACGAAGTTTATTCACAGTATGTTTACCGTTACTGTTATTATTTGTATTTGGCAGAAGACAGGAACTGAAAGCACAGACATTATTGTGGGAGGTGCTGTGCAGTCTGTTAAAATATTTGCACAACGCGCAGGCAAGCTGTCTAACTTAATACTAATAGTCAGGCTCTGGAGTAACCCAAGAATCATAATGAGTATCCCCAGTAGGTGTAATTATACAGCAGCTTTTCACTTACTACTTCACCTCCTTGCAGACATTGTCAGGAGACAGGGATTTCCTTCAACTCCCTTGAATGCTTTAGTTTACCTTTTAAATTAGTTCTACTTAGAAGAGTGAGGAAAGCTATTTTTAATTGTTGCCACGTCCTGCAGTTTTGCAGGCTGCGTTTTACTTTCTGTGGTGGGAGAAATGCAAGCTTTTAGAAGTACAAACGGGATTCACTTTCAATTCACAAAACACATTGGGACCCAAACTTTCTTTCTGGGATGTGGGAAATAATAAGATGAATAAAAGGAAATGCACGGCGAGGAGCCATCTATTTAGCAACAGCATCAGTGAGGACAGGCTGTCCATGCCCCAGATTCCTTGTGAGAAAAATAGCAGCACTAATACCACCCACAAACAACACGATAACCACAGCTTTGTTCCCACCAGAGATACGACAGCAGAATCCTGTAAGAGAAGTCATCTGATATGTCAACTCATTAAATTAAATCAGAATGGGTGAATGGGGAAGAGGAATATACCATTGTAATGTACATTAATTAACAAATGCTATAAGAGAGGCATTTAAATGTATGAAAATGAATATTAATGAGATTAAAACACCTAATTATTGTGCATCTAATGGTATTATCCAGAGCATCCAACAGAAAATGCCTAATTGTCATGCATCTAAGGCAACAGTGCAAATCTTCAGACACAAAGATTCAGCGTACACATAGATTGCATCATGACTTCAATTAAAGGCATTGCAAAATATCTGCAATGAAACTTGAATCTGTAAGGTTTGCTTGGTTTTGATGGTTATTTTTAAGTTCTGTTTATGAAAAATGTTAGATATTGCAAGCTTCTGATATCATTGTTGCACTTCAAAATTGCATATTTCCTTCTCCCATGTTTCTGAAACATTTCACTGAAGCGTTCCCCATTTCTGTATGCATACCTGAATTCTGTAAAAGGACCATGAGAAACAGTGGGCTGCAAACCAGCATGGAATGAAGCTTGGAGGAATTTTTCATGAAATTGCACGAAGCAAAACTCAGTCTGCATGAAATTCCTTGCTGCATGGAGGGCTACCAAAGGAGAATCCTGAGCCAAAAATAGTACGGATTCCTGGAATTGAGGACTGCCTCATAATACATATGCATTAGGAAGCTGAAATAAAATTATACAGGCCACTTGAATTCTATTATTTCCTAATTACTCAGCGGTCCGCTTTACAACCTTAATGCTCCTTTAATGTACATTTTTCAAGATTTTTTTTTTAATGCAATCGTAGTTAGAGAGCACATGTCTTGACTGTAGTTAGAAGGACAGTGGGAGTTTTGGCTTACAGAGGAATTCCAGAACAGCTGAGCTGTGTGCACATTCCCTCTTTGAGGCCTGACGCTGTATGCCAGGGATGTGTCTAGGAAAGGTTATAATTTAATGACTGCTCTCTGCGTGGTATTTGCAGTCCCAACATGACTAACATCATTCACACATACAATCAATGAAGTCGTAATCCTACCATCAAAGCAATTAACGAAAATAGAGCACATTAGCTTAGTATTGGAGCCAGAATTGATTCCTGAAAGACAGCTCTCTCCTCTCTCAAATCTGAGTTATTAATATGTATATAAGCACCAATGTGACAAGCACTTCAGATATTCCTTGACATATATATTTACTGCCACTCAAAATGACTTACAATCCATCTTATTTTATAAAAATTATATCTTATCCAGGCTCCTAAATTTCTTATAAGAATGTGGTACAGAACTGTGAGAAGAACGTTCCCAAAACTGAGGGGATTTACCTTATCCACTAAGCTTTTTATCCTATCACAGAAAGAAATTCTGTTCATTAGTATGATTTACTTTTAATAAATCCTTGCTGCCATCTATTTACCATCCATATTGCTGTAGCTGCATCCTAACTTTACCCATAACTCCAACAACATATTTGAGACTGAATTCCAGTTTCACACGCTGCTTTGCAACATCCAGATTTTGTGATCTTCCCATTTGCAGGTAGGTGCTGCTCACCTCAACACGCTTAACAACTGAAGGAACAGCAGGGGAGTACTTTGCATCACTGCATATGCAGTGGTTCTCTGGGGGTTTCCGAACCCTGTACATACAAACCAACAAAACACTTCTAACACCACAGTTAGCAGAGGGCAGAACCAATGTGACAGCAGTATTTTGCACTGGTTGGGATACAGGTGGAATCTTCAACTGCAGAAAGGAGTCTCCTAGCAGTTGCATGCCCTTGAGTTAACTGCCTTTGAGTTAGGAGCACTAGAGGGAGGACAGTCATGCTGCAGTGTCACAGTTAAGCCATAGAGGGGAGTCCTATTAGCAGCTGCTGTGTAGCAATAACTCACATTTTTGCCTATACTCTCCAAGCATGAAGACAACTTCAGGAAAAGGCACCAATGCGCTTCACTTAAGCCAACTCAAGTTACAAATTTGAATTAGAGCGTATTTGCCCACAAATAGCTCCACTTCTCATTATTTTTCTCTCTTCTGTCTGTTTCAATCTATAGCAATAAATTGTACTAATACGGGTTGTGGAGTCTCCCGGTGCACTCTACAATGAAGGCACATCCTTTGAAAATCAAGAGCAAATCCTTGCACTTAATGGATTGTAGTGTCTGTATATTGCAGGGGAAAGAAATAGCTGCCCTCAAAAGGATGAGCAACAACACCAATATTGCCCAAACTAAAATTCTGGGATCCAGGGAAAACTGTTTCAGAAACAGGAAACAGTCCAGCATGGTGGTTAGCATCTCAACCTGAATGGAAGCCAGTCACAAGCTGAGGATAGCCCAGATACTACAAAAGATGTTTGGGCCCTAAAAGAAAGCAAAGAACCATGAAAACATACATTATAATTTTTTTTTCTGTAGAAGATAAATACAATCTGGCAAAAATACAAATGCATATTTTAAATGCCTGATTCTCAAAAAAAAAGTTAGCCCCCAACCCACTTCTCAGAAGGTTTACACAGTCAATATTAAACTACTGTGCAGAAAAGCTGAAGATATTGATAGCTGGTAATGCAAACGAGATTGCAGTTAATTGTTAACATCTCCTGGGCTACACTTCCTACGTCCCTGCGCAGATGATGAATAAAATTATTTACCTATTCAAGTAATGAGAGCTATGCATTTTGATATCCACATACACTGTAACTCAGACCTCCTCTGAGATCCCTACCTGTAATTAGGAACAGATGTAGGATCTTGTTCTTGAATTGCTAAAAACAAATTTCAGCCCTGCTATGATATATGATTTAGTGGCACAGCTCATGGTAAGAATGCTTCTGCCAAAGGACCCTCCTCAGGGCACCGGACCTCATCAGCCACCCTTGGCACAACAACCCTTCTGGAGCGTCCCCACACATTTCACACTGCCTTTCCATTGCTGACATGGGACACTTGCTAAAACACCCCCAGGTGACAAGGCTAGTGTAGAGCAGGAAAGTGACAAGCAACATTTATCTGGCCTCATCTCTGATGAAGAAAACCATAGGTCTATTCATTTGAAGCCCTGGTAATTCTGTAACACATACAGACTTATTCATGGTGTAGTCATTTAAAATTAAGCATATACAATATTATGTGCTTTCAGCAACAACTCTCACAGCTCAGCACATACGGCTGGGGAATACTCTTCAAATTACGTCATGGGGGAAACTCATGATGACATTCATTTTATTCTCCAAATGCCATGCTAGCACAGGAAAACATGCCTATTGCAAGCAGCCAAGTTTCTTTTCATCAGCTATTTTAACAGCTGGCTGAAATAACCCAGGAGGAATAGGACAGCTCATTTTCTTGCTCTGGCATGTGGGTACCAATCCCAAAGTCTGGCAGAGAAGATTGAAAGCTGTGGAGAATTCACTGTCTAAAGATGCAGCAGGGTGACCTAGTCAGATGCATTGCTTGGGCTACATGTCCCAGCCCTGTGGCAAATTCTTCCAGCAATAGTAAGGCACCCAGGATGCGTAGCAGGCCCAACACATTTACAGCATCAGGCCTGAAGAGGTTAAAAGGAGAGGAGAGGGACAAGTGAAGCTGCCTTCTTTCATATTCCTTCTTGACTACTAAATGTCCCTCCTGTGAATTAGACTGATCAGGCAGAGTTTATAACCCCACCCCCGGCTCCTGGCTTAGGTGATTAAAAGGATGTCTTGCCAAAAGAAAGTTGCAGAATAGCTGCAACCCCTCAGGCCCGTAAAAGACAGACAGAAATCTGTATTTACTGAGGTCATCTCAGTACAAGAAAGTTTCACCGGTTTCATTTGCATCTGACTGAAACAATTCAAGTTAAACTGATGCGAATGCCTTCATACATCTTTATTTGAAGATGTTAAATGGAAGTTTACTTGATTTCAAAGCTAATCTACATCTAAAAGAAGCGGCCACATGAAATAAGACTGCCCACAACACATTTTGCATTGGTTTAACTAAGCAGGTTTATCAGTCATCTCAGTGCAACTCCCTCATGTATACAAGGTCTGGAAATACATTCACTCTCCAGCATTACTCTGCTTCATGCTGGGAGAATGTGCAGCTGGAAGGGGCTCAGGGGAACCGCAATGACTAGAAATAAAAGGATTGTGGGGGGAATCATAGCTGGTGTGCTCACGGGCCCTCTATGGACATTGCCTAAATTAGAGTAATTAATATAAGGGAATGTGTCTGTGTTCCTCGATAGTTTATAAATGTTACAAAAAGAGAAACGTTTTATATGTCCCCTGATGGATTTTAAATGTTAATAAATGATGTGCAGGGAGGTATTTTACATCTCTCCATTTAACAGTGAGCTGACAGCTGCAATTACAGGCCAGCCTCTGGCCCAGCAATTCTTACAGGAACCTGAGGCATAAATGGAGTAGCTTTCTTCCAGAATAACAAAGTGCATCAGGATGCTGGCTCAGCATTTCAACACCCAAACAAAAGCCAAGGTGAGACATTTTTGACACCCTGGAAACTCCCTTTCTCTGTGACATGCACTTGCCAGTCATTGCTTCCCCTGCCAGCAGAGACCCAGAGCTTTGCTCCCTGTGGCAGCCCTTCACATCACTGGAATGGGAGAATTAATGGAGCAATCAGTTACTTACTATGGTGCTCCTCCGCTGCGAGGCAGACAAAGATGTGGACTGTACCTGGCGCATTCAGGGCAGCACAGGAAGAAAGCGGTATTGCATGCTTCACTGTGTGCACTTTCAACCTGTTTTCGGTCAGAAACCTACTAACTCTGAATCACTGCAGCATTCTTTCCAGTCCCCGGTTTCTTCACAGCACTAGGAAATCTGTGTCTGCACACTTACTTCACCAGCACAGACAGCCTATCCCTTCAAAAAGTAGCAAAGGGACTGCTCAGTAATGTCTGTCCCAGCAGAAGGCCCCACTAGGTTTCAGTGTGCCCTAGCCACTGCCCTTCCCACGTCTTCTGCCCAATGCTCAGTAAAACCGAGCCTCTTTGAAATTTAGGAAAGCTTGAAGCAGTATTTCAGTTGTGTACGTTTCAGGTTGCAACCTGTGTCACAAAGTAACAACAGAGACACCAGCATTTGCAACACTGTATTCCTGCTTGTCTCTTTTCAGCCTCCCCTTTTTCTTATTGGCTACAGTTCACTGCTGTTAGCGTCTGCCTCCATTAGCCTTATTCTCACTCCATGAGAATTGCACACCATTGACAAGAAAAGGCGATTCAGAACTGAATGAAACCAAGCAGAAACCAAGCAGAACTGTGAGTAACACCTTGCATTTTCCCAAAGGCAAAAGAGTGTGCTTTACAATTCTATTAAAATCCCACAAGATAGCTTTCATTTTGTTTTGCTTTTGTCACCGACAAGCTCTTACTTTCTTTTATTTTAGAATGGCATAAGACTACAGCTTAATATACCAGATTTATTTATAAAAACCCTACATTTCCCATCACACCTTTTTGTACGTGAAGGGTTGTAAAGTAACTGGTTTCTTTCATCCTCCCCTTTCTGTCACTGGACTGCACTGGCAAAAAAAAAAGGCAAGTTCAACTATTAGAGCGATAGTTTTCTTTCAATTACTGGTTCCAAAACTGCACCTCAGCAAAGCTAAGAAATTCTAGGTTGTAAAAACAAGATTTGGTTTCAGATTTGGAAAAGAACTAGGTTTATGCTTTCACTGTAGTCATGCTGTATGCAATTATAGCCAAACATCATTACATATCTATCACATATTCCCTCTGTTCTACACAAAGATTTCTCAATTGTGTCTTAGCAATGGGTCTTGTTTACTCTTTTTAAGGTCTAGGCCTTTAGTACACAATTTCTGGTACTGCTTTTCTTCAACAGCTATCTGTGGCTGGATATGCATTTCCTCCATTTTGCATTAGTTTGTATATAAATGTTTGTGATCGTCCTTCCATTCTTCAGAAATCTGCTGTTTATGATTGTGAATGGATTTCCAGAGCTTGTGGACATCAGGGACCACGTGTTAATAACCAGTTTATGTCATGTATCACATTCAGTTCATCCTCAATAGCATGTGTAACCACCTTCATTTAAGTAAAACAGTATCACTGCAGTTACAGTGGCCATTATTTAAGATAAAGCATGGCAGTAGCCTATTGTACTGGTCTATCAGATTATAATAAATGCCTGCTAATTAATCCAAGCTAATAAATGGGGGTAGAAGCAGCAGTGCCATATGGAACAATAGCTGTAGGTGCCGAAACACCGCTTGGCAGCCGAAAGCCACAAGATTACGGTAAAGCATTTCCAGTGAGACACCCCACCTAGGGCAGAGCGAGGTAGGAGAGGCTGCAGCACTAGGAAGGACACCTGCCTGCCCTGGCTCCTTCCAAAGCCAAATCCCTCGGGTGCTGGATGTTACCCTTCACAGAACTCCCCCGCACAGTCAGACAAGCCTCTCAGAAGAAACACTCACAGCCTCTGCTGCTTTCCTCCCCCTAATGCAAAGGGGAAAAACAGTACTGTGCACACCTCCTTGAAAGATTGTCAGTCCCTGCAGCTAGGAGGTGAGGTAATATGATAAGGAAGGCCAACAGCAGTTCAACTGAGAGCACTAGATCTTCTTAGCCCTCATTATTGTGCGGACCCATCTAACTGGCTGCTGTTCTACTGCCAGCTACAGCCAATATTCAAGCCCAACAAACAGATTACAAATCCCCTCTCAGCCGCAATCTATTCTTTGTGTTATACCACCTCAGTGACAATCACAGAATACACCCTAAAAGAGTCTCACTCTGAGGCAATCAAATTAAAGTCATTCAGCAATGGCTTGTTTGTAGAAACATCAACATTGTACCCGCCTTGTATCAGAAAGAGTGATATTTTTCTACAGGGAAAAAGTTATTTGCCACTGACTTGACTGATTTGGCAATTTCTCTGCTTATCAACATCTCACAATTCTTTCACATTTACAAAATATAGTAATAATACTTACCACCTTACGGGCTGCTGTGAGGAATAATTCTTTAGTTCTTCAGAAATGCTCAGAGATCCTCCAAAGCATCAATCTGGAAATAAAATTAGCATGATCATTAGCACATGTGGGGGATTTATTCTATTCATTGCCATTCTCCAATACACAAACAACTGCAATTGGGGTTAGGTGTTTGCTCCTCTGTGCTTGCACGACAGCATAAAACTCACCACGTTTTAGTACACCTCAGAGGTATCAGGAATCACGTTACTGCCATCGGCGTTTAATTTTTTTTTTTCTCTAAAACAATACCTAAGAATTTAATTTAAACATGGAAACCTCCCTAGACAAAGAAAGTTCATGGGTCTGTCAAAAACACAGAGATGCTATAAACCCATAATATGGAAGACAGAACAAGAGAATTTATACATTCACAAAGCAGTAGTACTAAATGCCTGATGAAGGTGACCTGTGCTGTTGCTTGGACACAACTATTTCTTTCCAGTGGCTACCAACAGAATCCACAGCAACGATGACCACTAGGCATGTCATTTAGATGCTTGAGACCAGGAAGTTAGCACAGACCTAAAAATAACAGAAATTACTAGCTCAATCCCACTTCAAACTGGACAGAGCGTCCCCACAGAGCTAAATGTCTCCATGTAAATGTATTCCCAAACTTTGCTCACCCTTGGAAATGAGCACATTTCAATTAAGGAGCATGGAGAGTCAATTTCCATGCCTGCCACAAGACTCAGTATGACCCTGAGAAAATAGAAGATGAGGGATTTTCTGGCACCCGAACTGCAGGTAGGGAGCCTGCATCCTCCTACCTGCAGCTTTAAACAAATTCCTTTCAATCCCTCTCTGTCCCTACAAAACGGAGATAGCATTTTGTCTCTCTCCCCATCTGCTGCCTGGTTAGTCTGGGAATTCTTGGGGACTACATCCATCTCTCCTAGGGTGTATAAACGGGGTGCTTAATGCAGATCTGAGCTGCTCTAGGCTCTAACAGAAAGCAAAACAAACACAGCAATGACACCTCAACTGTGGCAATTGTGAATCTACATGCTGCTCACACAGACAGAGAAAAGCAGTCCACTTTCATCCCCCAAGTACACAATTTGGAGTGCAGGTCTTTGTTGAGCAGGCCTCCAAGTTTAAAAGATGCCCTTCTGGGCCTCCATGTTTCTGGTCCCTCAGTAAGATCAATACATACATTCACCACAAGAAAATCAAGAGTAGAGAGGGGGCTAATTAAGCCCTCCTGCTCCACAGTTTTCGCCAGAAACTTGACTCAAAACAGGTTTGTAGTCCAAGAATTGAGTTCTTTGTTTTTAATGCATGCTTTATGCATTTCTAGGCTGCACCTAGATTAGAATTGGATGAGCCAAAGCAAATACACATGTGCACACGTAGACAGTGCTAGGTGCATTTTTCTGAGAGACAGGCAGAGAGTGAATGAGTTTGCTTTCCCAGTATTTCTGCATCTATAAGCAGGAAGGCTTGAAAACCTCGCAAAGAAAGTCTGTTCCCTTGAGAATTCTTGCCTCGCTCTCTGCAGCTTCAAGAAGCAATCTCTGGCTACCGTGCATGGGAATCCCAGGATTTTGGCACAGTTTTAACATCGCCATCATTAGAAACATTGATTTACTTTAATTACCACCTCGTACCCTGCACTGCCACATGCAGTCAGAATGTCAATTCTTTATCAATGTGTGCTGTTGACATGGAAACAGATCAGCTGAAATGGAAGCAAAAAGAAAAAAAAATGTGTTACTGCTCTAAGTCATACTTAGAAGCGGTAAATCTGTGTGTGCTACAACAGATTTAAATACTCAATAAACTACACAGATGAAATAAACAACTGTTTGGGGTGACAGTCGTTTCAGTTGTTTACATCATAGACTGCATTTAGAAAAGCTCCAGTGTTACTATGGTAACCACTTTTGCTTAAACGTAGTTGTGGACGCACTTTAGGTAGGCTCTAAATTAACTGCAGATGGAGGAACAGCGCTGGGGGGAACAGCCAGAGGAGCAGATACCCCCATCAGCCCTTCTCTCTGCCCCCTGCTCATTGTGCAGAGCAGGCACCCCAGCTCGCCCTGTCTGCACTCTCAGCAAGGACTTGCAGCAGCTGACGGGCTGCACCAGGTCAGTTTTAGAGATAAAATGATGAGAAGCTGCTTCTCATCCCCTCACAGCTCATAACACGGGCCAGAGCTGCTCGCTCGCTCCCTGCGGTCACTGGCTGGGTGGCACTGAGAAGAGGGGCCTGCAGCAGAGGCCTGCTGCACGTCTTTGGTTCTCCTTTTCAGGACCTCTCCCCACAAGAGAGCAGAGCTGCAGGAAGGTGAGTGTGCTGCATACACCTTCTGCCAAAATCTGTGAGTTGGAGCAGACGCTACCTCACTATTAACTTCACGGAGCTAAGAAACCATCCTAAAAGATGCAACACAGACCTTTGACCAGCACTACATTTCCACTAGAAAGATTAAATCGCTGTGCAGCTAAAGCTAGTTTCATAGTCATAGGGAACAAGGCCAGAGGGGCCACTGTGATCTGCTGTTCTTAATAGGGATTAAAGGAGCCTACGGTCTCTGGCACACCTGCTTTCCAACCTGAAAGTGAACAGCAGTGAGATGGAGATCACTGAGCAGAAAATGGAGGGAGAGGCTCCTCTGCCCTCTTGCCATGTGCCAGGGCAAGGGGTGGCAGGAGGAGCAGACACCAAGGACAACTTCTCTAAAGAGGATTGTGGAGGCGCTGGGAGCCAAAGGCTGTTCAAAGCCCATGGAGCCTGCAGCAGTGGGAGAGACATGCAAGTCCTGAACTGTAGGCAATGTGCCCCATGCTTCAACTGTGAGAAAACATCAATGAAAGGCGATTTTTTTTGTTGTTTCTTCCTTTTTCCACTTCTCACATATCCGCGTGATTACGTTCGATAACGATGCCCACCTCCCAAAAGGTCGTGCATCAATTAGCAAGGGAAGGAAGGACACACATCATTAATTACACACCAGTTTGCGAAATAAGAACATGGAATACAGCATAATGTTCTAAAAATAGCAGGAGGCTGCCTTGTTTAGGTCAAGTTTTATTTTAATTCCCTTAATAAAACATCTGATATTAAACAACGGAGCGGAAGACATGCCGCTGTTTAGCCTCAATGGGTGCTTCAGACAGATCTGCTGTGATTTAATCTGCATGGCAGAGTGCAAAGCTGTAGAATGTAAGTTTATGCGAGCGTGAGACATAATAGTTCTTTAAACTTATGCAGCTCTTACCAATTTAAATGAT
The DNA here is from genome assembly GCF_019232065.1 of Centrocercus urophasianus. Classification (NCBI taxonomy): domain Eukaryota; kingdom Metazoa; phylum Chordata; class Aves; order Galliformes; family Phasianidae; genus Centrocercus; species Centrocercus urophasianus. Next base: position 50,716,095 of record NW_024884475.1, read on the forward strand.
CCCAAGCTATGCTACAAACCATATACCCATGGGAACGCTTCTACCTGTACTGCTACCTTACATATGGGATTTGGATTTTGGCGAGATCCAGCATGTGATAGATTAAACCAAAACGCTGGTACAGATTCACGCAGTCAGAGGGAAGGAGAAAAGCTACACGCTGCCATGGGTATTCACAGACAGAGTCACGGTGAGTAAATTCTGCTCAAGTAGGGCTGAGGGAACAGAAAGGGATGAGAAAAGGACATGTGGTGCATGACTGTAGGTACAACCAGTCCACATCAGAAGTGGCCAGCGAGTGTTACAGCACAGTGTTCTGAGGCCATTAAAGCACGCACACTGGCAGTGTACATGCCTCTGGAATGAGAGACAGCCTCTGTCTGAAACTGCTTGTAGGCTAAGCAGAATAGACTGATGAAGCAGGCAGAAAAGCATCTTGCTTATAACCAATCTTCAATTAGGGAATAGTAACGTAAAGATCACACAGGAATGTTGCAGAAAAGAAGAAAACAACACCAGATGCCCTAAGCATAAATCAAATGCCTTACAAACACACGCAAAACCAAACCACCTTGTTCCTCCTCTGGAGTGGATTGTGGTTGCTGGGAAAATGTATTGCAGAGGGACAAAGGAAAAAATATAGTGGAATTATTAGTGCACGCTCTTACTCTTTTGAAGCATGCCCTATGGGCAACTCAGTTTCCAGTCAGAATGTACCAGATAATCATTTTCAAAGCCTCATCTGAAAACACAAGTGATGATCTTACCCTACACCAATGGCAATAAAGGCAGCAATCTTCCACCTATGCTAAACCAAAGGTACAATTTTCTTATGCCCCTAATACATCTGAGGAACAGATGCTCCTAAAAGCCACAGTCTTTTGATCCTATAAATTGAATGCTTTTCAGAATGTCACCCAGAATTCTCCCATCAATCCTAAGAAAACATAATCTAAAACACAAGATGATTTTGATTTTCCTCGTGACTTGGCAGATCAAGAGATAATTAGGTATGGAAAAAGAAGTGTTTTTGAGGATGAATGTACCTGCTGTAATCCTACCGCCAAGTGAATTAAGGTTTGCCTCCTGCAGTAAGGAGCATTCTAACTCAGCATCTGGAGGAAAGCTAAGACCTGCCTGATTTCAGAAGTCATCGGTGATCCTTCCTGTGAAACCAATGAACAGAAGGAAAGGGAAGAGAGGGAAAAATAGTAAAAGTCCTTCCTGTCTCCATCTGTGGTTATAAGCAATAGTAATAAAAGAATCCAGCAGCACCACACCAAAAAAAAAACCAAAACCAAAGGCGGGTGATTGCCTGTTCTTTTCTCCCCATTAAACCTAAATGATCCCTCTTATGGACCGGTCACATGAAGCAGCTTATTTTGTCAAGTGCTCTTCAGCCTAACCATGGCTCCCACCTCTGGAAGTGGAAGAATCCCATATGTCAAGTAAGCGAACACAGGTTATCCTTCTGCAAGGATAGCTCAATGCTGATTGAAAGTCTCATTTGTCAAGGGAAAGAACTGTTGTTTTTCTTTTCAAATTAACCTAGATGAAGAAAAAGATATTTGTCCAGATCTAAGAGCTTTTTCATTCCTCAAGCAGCTGCTAGTTTGAGAGAATTTTAAATGGTTGGCCTTTATGAAATGAATTGGTAATCACAGCCTTGTGCCTCACACTCCAGACTGAACGATTCAGGGGACTGGTAATAGGATAAAGCCTTTCACCTCGCCAGCTGTGGTTCAAATTCAGAATAATTCTTAACTTACTAAACACTGTCACTACATGATGGGCATTTGATTGTTATCGTACAATGAATCACGTGTTTTTCCATCATGGAAAAGTACTCATAGTGCAGATAATACACTAATGATTGTTAGTAATTAGCAGCACTCTCAGTAGTGACAGTAGGGGACCTGCAGAAGATTGCCCACATGTTCAGCCCTCGGAGGTTGCCATTTCAAGGCAGGGGTTAAGCCCTTCAGACAGTCACTGTGGCGATTCTTGTAGCTCTTTCCCACCTTGGGTGTGTTTTGCAGACGAACTGGGTTCAGCCTCCAGAGCTGTCAATCTACCACTTTTATTACGGCTAAATTACTTTTGTTTCAAGTGCTGGAGGCGACTTTGAATGCCGGGTCTAATTAGAATGTAATTGTCGGAAGATCTGAGCAACTGTGGCAGGTTTGGGTGGAGAATTTGGTGGCTTAGAGTATTTGTGCAAACAAATTTCACAAGCACAAAACCTGCAGCTGCTTCTCACAGTGGGCATTTGCTTAGGCAGTGCATAGAACTAACTGTCCAAGGCAGAGAAACAAAACTTTGAATTTCCACATGCAAACTGATAGACATGAAAAAGCCATCTGCCCAAATAGGCTGTTTCCTGGGTCAGGCACTTTTCATGATACCAGGATGGTTTGGTGCAAACAGCAGAAAAGGAGTTTAACCAGGAACAATTATATCTGTACAAATGGAACGAGGTACATTGAACTAAGTGAGAACCAATAGCAACAGAGAAGTATACATGTATATAAATAACCCTGTTCTCAAAATAATAATTTAAAAAAAAAAAGAACACAAAATAAATCTCATATATATATACATATGTAAATATATATATAAGAATACATCCTGCCATTTAACACTAGAAGCCTTATCTTTCCCTAGAGGAAAAATACTCATGAACAGTCTAGGAACTCCACACCCTGTTGCTGAATAGCATTTTTCCTCTACTTCCTTTGGGAACGCGCAGACCCTCGCCACTTCAACCCCTCTAACACAGCACAACCCAGAGATTTGCAGGGAAATCCTGAAGATCTGAGAGTGAACATTTAAAGGCCAGGGAGCTTCTGCTAGGAGACCCTGTGCTTCCCAGCTATCTCCTGAGGTCTACCTATCATAATGACAGCGTTACCTCTTTGTGCAGCTCCAGGGAGAGCTGTGCAAATATTGGATTATCTGGTTCAACGGCCAAACAAAAAACAATCATGGGTAGAAAAAAATTCAGTTGAATCTACTTGGAATAAAAGCTGAGGGGGTGGGGAGTGTGGCTAAGGGAAAAAAAAAAAGGAAGAAGAAAGGAGGAAGATGTTTGATTTTAATGTATTAAATCCTCTCCTCTACATTTTTGACATGAAAGGGAAAAAAAAAGGCCACACAAATTTAAATCATCGTTTAAAACCTTCCTTTTGCTCCATGTGATTTTTATTTGTTTTAGACTGCGCTAAATTTCATGTCACGCAAAACAGATCCGGTCTCCCTGAAAAATTTGTTTCCTTCAGCAAATCTACTGCTCAGTGTCACGTTGCCTTCACCCAGCTCTAGGAAGAATTGTACAGTCCGAAGTACAGAGCTCCAGTAACCAGAATTTTGCCTATAAGGAAAGAGACAAGTTTTCAAGCCAGAAAACTCATCTGCTTAGTCGTTACGCATCAAAAAATGTGACAGCCAATTTTTTTCCCCCACAAAGGGGAAAGAGGACCAAATACTATCTTCTGAAGGACAGACTACTACCCTCACTTACTCTCTGTACTGTACTTGCTGTGTTTTGTTCTCCTATAAACAAAACCACAGCCACAGTTCCTTACTCAGCTGATTTTTATTTTGCTCCCACAGCCGTGCCTGCGTGAGATGAAAGGCAGACAGATTTACACCAAGGGCAGTAGAGTCCATGAAATGCCATCAGCACATTCCCACAAGTCTATGTAATGTGTTCCTTAGCTTGGCTGGCAGTGGGTGCACCTGGAAACCCAAGTGGTTACTGGTTTCATATAGCTCTATCAGGACAGGCTGGGTTGGTAGTTGGCTCCTTTGCTTGCACAGAAGCAGATAAATTGGATTCAGGAGCTTCTGCTGCAGTACTGGCTTTGGTGAATACGAACAGATACTCTCTACTACATAAATGTATATAACAAAAATCAGGTTGAAATTTGCTCAAAATGACAAAAAAAGAAAAATACAAAGGTCCACAGAACTGCCGCTGGGAAATACGAACATTACTATTTTCCAGAGAAAATAGATACTTATGTATACATACCAGAATTGGAGCCAAATTTGCTCAGGATGATAAACGTTGTAAGAATTTGTAAGTCTTCATGAAAACCCAAATCATAAATTCATAAGCCAAAGCAACAGTAGACAGACAAAAGTCTGTTTAAACTTGTTTCTTCCGCACCTTTTCTACATGCAGAATAAGGCACTGGCCAATATTTATGCTATATTCTACAAACTATTGTCCACAAAAGAGTTTGCTTCCACGGATCACAAGCCTGATGACACCCCAGAAGCACAGCTAGAAGAGATAGAAAGCCCACTCAGAGTTTACCAGCAGCTTTGTCTCGGTAATGTTTGCATGGGAGAATGGCTAAAAGTAAAGCTGTGAAGAGGAACCTGACAGCCAACATGAAGAAGTTGGAAGACACATTGACAAAGCAGAACCAGGACTTCAAACAGTCGTAGAATAATATATATATATATTCAAAAAGAACTCCAGAAAGTAAAGGCAGAGGCTTGCAGGGGGAAGCAGAAACTTGATGGATTTTGAAAAGAGAATATCTAAAAAGGAATCAAAATGTGCAGGGGCTGGGAGTGCAAGTGAAGATCCAAAAGTAAACACACAAAAAAGGAAAATATAATTCTTGCTGGGGAATGGTGGATATTCTTTGACAGTGTAACAGCAACAAAAGATAAATTGATACATCCTTGCCTTCCATTCTAGGTGACTGTAAAATACCAGAGAAGAAAGCACACGAAAGTTACATGTGGAAAAAAGTCGATGTGAAGAAACAGGAAAAAAAGCTACTTAAATAATGAAAACGCAGAATCCTGTAAAGCAAATCTCTCTAATGCGTAAGATAAATGGTCTTCTCCAGGTGGCCACAGGATGAAAAAAAGCAGAAGTATTTGAGAACGGCCCCATTCTAGAGCCCAGGTTTACCTGGAGTCTAAGCCGACACTGGAGAAAGGGAGTGCTTCTCCTCATACTTGCTCTGGGCTCATGTAAAGGTCAGGGAACTATTGTTCCAGTCCAGTACACAGCCATCTTCTGGGATCAGGGAGCATGTATAAGTAAAAGGGCAGGAGAAACCCAGTCTTTGTCATCCTGCAAATACACAGCCATGCTGTGGGCAGTAGAGCTGCCCAGTCCCGTCAAAAAAAGCTCTAATATCAGTTGCAAAGGACTAAAAGAGTCCTTTACGTGTTGCACTCCTACACTAGACGTCATTCAGGGGTGCGATGTACAGCACCCGTGATTACAGGATGGGGATATAAATCTGCCCCAAGAGTACAAAGCTGCAGAAGAATACATCTACTAAGCTTGATTTAATAGCTCACGGCAGACACAAAGAGACACGTAATGGCAGATCTCTGTAAAGCTAATCCATGTTTGTAGCACATCTGACAGGGTATGTAACAGTTTTTAAATTCTGCATGTAGGGATCAGATTGCATGGACTCTGCCTCTAAGACATCATTACAACCTGCACATTCACACCTCACACGAGTTTCAGGAGACCTTGTTGCCTTCTCAGCCACGCTCAGCCAGAGTAGCACTTGTAAGACAGCGAACATCTGCTTCTCAGATACTCTGCTTACTCCAGCTGACAAACATGCTACATTGGCCCAGGTGTCCCACACAGCCCAGAAGCAACACCATGATGTCTCCTTCCCTCCGAACACGCACAGAGCAGGAAACTCTACCTTGCAGACAGGCCCTGGCAGGGTGTGATGGGCGGGGAGGGCTTGGCAGCTTCTCCTACTGACACACGGCCCTGCTGCATGCAGCACTCCTCATCTGCGTCAAAGGAAGGGCACACACACAACCTGAAAAGTCACAGAATACAGAACATCCTGAGTTGGAAAGGATCCATTAAGGATCATCAAGTCGTAAAATCGTTAAGGTTGGAAAGACCAGTAAGATCATGCACTCCAACCAATGCGAGCTGAAGGCCTCACCCCATTGCTTGGAGCTTCCCCCTAGAAGAGTGGGACTGCTTTGGGCTCCTGCCCCATAGCTGGCTTACAGGCTCCCCTCAGGGACCTGGGCCCTGCTTGGTGTGTGTCACCACCAGGACACCGCTGTTCCCATTCGAGTACCAGCAGTGTCCATGGTGAGGCGCTCCCCTTCACCTCAGGAGGGCACAGGCCTCCCTGCAGGGCCGCCTTTTGTCCCCGGGGCTGCTGCCTCCCTCACCTTTCATATTTAAGAGAACGGTGCCAGTGTTTGTACACAACACCTAGGATTAAAATAAAAAAAAAAGAAAGAAAGAAAAAAAAAAAAGGGCTTTGGGGGGGACATTCAAGCTTAATTATTAACCCGCGGGAGCGTTTTCCCCGCACCTTTCTGCTTCGTCACGCCTTCACCGCGCCGGGGGACAACATGGCCGCCCGGGGGGGAAGGAGGAGGGGAGGAGCGGGCGGGGAGCCCAGCCGGCCCTTCGCAGCGGGGCCCGCCTCGCCGCGGGGGGCGGCCACCCGGCGGCAACAGCTGCCCCGGCGGCTGCCGCTCCCCCGCGGAGCCGCCGTCAGCGCCCGCCCAGGCGCTGCGAGCCGGCGGGGGCTGCGGGAGGATGATGGAGGAGCCGCGCGTCGCCTCCAATTAGGATCAGCGCTCCCGCCGCCCCCGCG
>NW_024884475.1:50722920-50745381 GCF_019232065.1 Centrocercus urophasianus
CGCTCTGAAATGGTGTCAAAGCAAAGGGTGCGCTTTGCTGTCCTTACGGAAAACACCACATCTCAACCTCACACCTTTTACTACTTTTTGGCAGCTGTTTCAGAGCTCACGACGAGTTCTTTAGCCTGTCAGCAGGCTGGAAAGTAGGTTCTGACTGCAGAATTACTGTTTGTGGATGAAACACAGAACTTCCTTGTGCACCTGCTTATAATGTAAACATCTCAAGTTGCAATCTGAGTTACAGCAGGGCTCAGGTCTGGATCCAACGTGCCCTACAATGGCAGTCCATGTAGACCCCACACAGGCACGCAGTGGCTTCCACTGTTCATACACAGTTGTGATGCTTCGCCATGAATGAAGGCATGCCATTTCCCTTAGGTGAGCCTGCTCCCAGGGCACAGCAGCCAGCCAAAGCCAGAGCCAGAGCCTTGTTTCAGAGATTCAAAGTCATTTAAGTTGGAAGGGACCCCTAAAGGCCACCTGGTCCCATTCCCTGTAGTGAACAGGAGCATCTGCAGGTCTATCAGGTGCTCAGAGCCCCTCCAGCCTGACCTTGGCTGTATCCAGGGATGGGGCATCCACTGCCTCTCTGGGCAACCTGTGACAGTGCTTCATCACCCTTAGTGTTAAACACTTCTCCCTCGTATCCAATCTAAATCTCCCCTCTTTTAGTGTGAAACCATTTCCCCTTGTCTTGTCACAGCAGACCCTACTAAAAAGTCTCTCCCTTTCTTTCTTGCAGCCCCTCCTTTAGATACTGAAAGGCCACTCTCAAGTCATCCCAGAGCCTTCTCTTCTCCAGGCTGCACAGCCCCAGCTCTCTCTGTCCTCGTAGGGAGGTGTTCTATCCCTCAGATCATGTTTGTGGCACTCCTCTGGATGTTGCCATGCTTCTGCTGATGCAGCCCAGGGTATGGTTGGCCTTCTGGGCTGTGAAGGCACACTGCTGGCTCATATCCAGCTGCCATCCACCAATGCCCCCAGGTCCTTGTGGCAGATCTGTTCTCCATCGCTGAATCCGTCAGCTTGTACTGATAGCAGAGGTTGCCACAACCCAAGTGTCCGACCTTGCACATGGCTTTGTTGAACCTCATGCCTAGTCACCCCTTGCCAAGTTCATCCTCTGCTAATGGGCTTGTATGTCAACAGATAAACGTCACAATTTGCAAGGCACACTAAGCCCTTGGGAAAGAAGATTCATTCTGCAGAGAGGAAAAATTTGGCAATGCAGCTGCACAAGTCATAGAGCAATGCGTATAGTGACTCATTATTTATCAACAAGAAAGAACCATGAGCAGGATGTAATGGTCTGGGGACGGGCTGATGTCACAGCAAGGAGTGGGAAAACGGCAAAGACAATTAGAGTATTATGACTATCTTTAACCACATGATACAATCAGACCCTTCATTACTATTATTAGTCACTATGGTTCTGTAACTCTACAAACCCACTCCATCCGTGTACGAGGTTGTGAAAAATTTATGTTAGCAGATCATTAATTTTTCTTACAAATTCCTTCTCATTTAGTTTTTCTAAGAGATGTCTAAACTGGGCAAAGTAGTTTTGAAAGAAAAGCTCTGAAGTTATCCCTGCGGGAGCAAAAACGCAGTATTGCCAACACAATCTATTCAAAAGAATGAATCAGCCTCCTAGAGAAAGGAGGAGTAGTTCAAAACAAGACTAAATGGAAAAATAAAAATCATTTGCTTTATAGTTGCTTCTGCTGCTTTGACATAGTTAGGGTTTACATTTTCAACCTTTTCTTTGCAGCTGGAAACTTGATCTTTTAATGGAAAGTGAGAATGGCTGGAATCCCAGAGTCTGGGCTGCCAGGAAAGCTCTTGCCCCCTTCCACCCAAGATTTGGCATTGGTGGAGGTGCAGGCAGATCCAGAACTGACAGGGACAGCCCATACCTGAGAAATGTTCAAGCAGCTATCATTGCAGATTTGTCATCTCTGTAGGTTGTTTCCAAACAGTTATGTGGCTGATACACACACAGAAACTGGAAAACCATAACTCCTGTGAAAAAGCAACCCCTAAAAGACTATCAGTTCATAGTGCTATAATTGCGATGGAAATGAAGCACAAAATCTCAGCCTCCTTATCCAGCGAGCTGGAAATCAGCAACACCTTATGCTTTGCAGCATTGGCACAGCTTGTCAATACTGCACACTTCTCCCTGGTAGATTGCCCAAATGACATCTCCCATATGAAGATAAATCACAGGTGCAATCCTGTGGGAGCTCTCAGAATTCACAGTGGGAGAGAGCCCAATGTCCTTTCCTGTTCTTCATTCCTGATGGGACTGGCATGTTTTCCCATCCTCTCCTTTTGGTTATCACTGCCTGACATAATATCTGCGAAGATTAAGCCATTTTTATTAACTTCTGGGGCCACGTATGACATCTCCTCTAAGCTTTCATCTCAGCAATCCATCAGCACACCCCTTCATCACATTCTCCTTACCCTCAGTTTCATAAGCAACCGTCAGTGAAATCTGTTCACCATGCCTTTTCCACAGGTCACCCATATGGCCCCTGTTACATTTGTTATGTCTGCCCTGGGCAGAAGTTGTTGTTTCGCCGTGAGGCTTAGAGCCTGCGTCATTTCAGCCTGGGAAATGCGCTGTGCCAGGTATGCCTAGAAAGCTGAGGACAGTCTTGGTGCAACAAAGCATAGGGGCTGGTGCTGCTTTCAACACATTCTGCCCTAAATAAGTCTTCAGTTCCTCCAGCGTGACTCTTGCCATCAGCAGTGTGTAGCAATGAGTTATCTCACCCCTGTAAATTCAACACATGGCAGCATATCCCCAACCCATCTCACCACCTGCTGCAATGGACACGAGCTGGGGGGCAGAAGCACAGCTTCTTGCCTCCTTCTGAATATAATGGTCTCTTGGTGCTACTCAGGTAATTACAGCTGCATGTTTATTTGCAAGCTTCTTTATTGTCCCTAGTATTCCCCACGGCCAAGAACCAAGGAAAACATCAATTTTCTGAAAGCATTCTGGCTTAAGCTGGCCACTGGTGATGTAATGTGGGCATCCCCAAAGTGTGTAGTGTGTACCCATAACCAAAATAGGGTCACATCTTGTTTCCAGGGAAATTTCTCTAGCAGTATTAGGAAAGAGACTGTAGGTAAGAAAATGTGCATTGAAATGCTCCCCTCCGTGAATACAGGGAAGTATTTTTTAGGTATTACTATCGAAGTATTTTGTCAAAATGCTTCTCTAAGAATACTCAACGTCTGCTGCCAGCAGAGAAATACATATTCTCAGTGTCGATGTTTCTTGCAATAGCTTTGAATCTGTGATGAGCATGATATTTTCACCCAACAGGTTGTTGTACCACTTATCCACATGGAATAGATAAAAGGGCTTTGTGTGGTGAAGAGAGGCAGAGCTATGTTATTTGAGAAGAACGCTGGCCACTTTTGAACATGCTCTGTAAGACGACAATGTGTTCGTTTTCCACTCATCCTTAAATGGTGTTTGAAATTACAGTAAGTATACTAAAGTTAATACTAGAGATAAAAATATATCAAAGGACTCACATTAATTGATTGTCAAAATATCTAATTTCACTCCTCTATACCTGTCTTGTTCAACATCTTTATCAATGACCAGTATGAAGGGACAGAATACACCTCAGCAAGTCTGATGATACAAAGCTGGGAGGAGTAGCTGACACAGCAGAAGGCTGTGCTGCCATTCTGTGGGACCCAGCCAGCCTGGAGAATTGGGCAGAGAGGAATCTGATGAGATTCAACAAGGGCAAGAGCAGAGTCCTACAACTGGGGAGGTATTACCACATGCATCAGTACAGCTTAGGGGCTGACTTGCTTGAAAGAAGCTCTGCAGAGAAGGACCTGGGTGTTCTGGTGGACAACAGGTTGGCCGTGGGTCAGCAGTGTGCCTTTGTAGCCATGAAGGCCTGTGGTATCCTGGGGTACATTAAAAAGAACGTGGCCAGGATGTTGAGGAAGCTGATCCTCTCCCTCTACTCTGTCCTGCTGAGGCCAGATCTGGGGTACTGTGTACAGTTCTGGGCTCCCCAGTTCAAGAGAGAATGAGAACTGCTGGAGTGAGTCCAGCAGAGGGCCACAAAGATGCTTGAGAGCCTGGGGCATTTTGCTTACAAGGAAAGGCTGTGACCTGGGGCTGTCCCCCTGATGGGGGATCTAATAAATGCTTATAAATATCTAAAAGGGCAGGAGTCAACCAGATGGTGCCAGGTTCTTTCTGGTTGTGTCCAGTGACTCACCAAAGGGCAACAGGCACAAATTGGAACATAGGATGTTTCATATGAACATGAGGAAAAAAAATGAGGATGCAGAACACTAGAACAGGCTGCCCAAAGAGGTTGTGGACCCTTCTTCTCTGGAGATACTTAAAATCCACCTGAATGCTTTCCTATGCAACCTACCCTAGGGAAACTGCTTTAGCAGGGTTGGATGCGATGATCTCCAGAGGTCTCTTCCAACCCCTATGATTCTGTGATTTTATTTTATTTTTTTCTTTTACAGCAGCCAGACACCCAGCTGATCAAAGCTGATACGGTTGGAGCAAACTTTTTTACCATAGCTGCATAGCAGAAGCAATCTATGCTGTCCTGTGGCCTTACTACATTTTCAATCATCTCTGTTTTCCCTTTTAGTAAGTGGAATGCTTCTGACACTACTAAATGCTCCAGCTAACCTGATGAAGTGAGGTCTGCTTCCTTCTGGTCAACGCAGATGTCTGCAATCTCTTTAGGATCCCCTCCTGTTTATAAGTGTCCCTCCAAACTCAACCTGTCCATTCACACATTCTCCAAAACCAGGTAACAATTCTTCCTATCTAATGGCATATGAATTGGACACTCAGAGCTTGCTGTCTTGTCTGCAAATGGCCCTTGGGTGTGCTCACTGTCAGAACAGCAAGGAAAACATCACTAATAGCTAGACTTATCAAAGGCACAACGGTGCTTCCTCCTCGTATTTGATTCCTGAGATGAAAATTGGATTTAAAAAAAAGTGGTAGGCATAATGTTTTTAGACACTCTATTACCTCTTTATACTCTTTCCCATGAAGTTCTTGTAGAAAACGTAGGTCTTTAGGCACTCAAAGTGCTTTGCAGCCAACAGGAGGAAAACAGCCTTTGCTGAGCTGCATTTTCTATAGCATTTGCATAAAAATACAGTTCAGTTCTCTGTATACTCTGCAAAAATCTGACTCTTTTTTCCCCATTCAGTTGGAAACAGTCCATGTTGCCATATGTAGCCATTTCATCTTTCCTATTTCCTTTCTTATAAAACACAATCCTTGATGCCAGCTTTCTTTATGGTTTTGCCATTCACAGGAAAGTAAAAAATAGCAGTACTATTCCTGAAGAAATAACAACACAAAATAACTTTGCTAAGGATCCAGAACAGTGGCTTACAAAGCAAAAATTCATCCAAACCAACCCTTTACACTTCCCCATTGCAAAAAATAAAGTTCAAACTGTGTGTTTTCATAGACACTGCTGGTCTAGAAGTGAGCTCTTAAAATTTAAGCAATAGCAGATTTTCCCAGTGCCTCACAAATTGGACATTTATGATAAATGGTTGATAACAAACCTTTGTCCTATTTCTGCATTTGATGGGATACATGGTACTGAAAACATGCACAACAATAACAGGCTTCTGGAGACAAAGCAGAATATCTGCAAACATTTGCTACCATGTAGCATAAAGCCATTCCCCTCACTGCTCACGCTGACTTCATCCACACAGATGTGGACCATCAGCTCTATCAAACTCACAGGAATAATAAACTCAGCCCTTTTAGTTCATGCTTACTCAGTCATATATTCTTTATAATTCTACAAAGAGATTTCTATTTAAGGCAGAGTTGTTTTGTGGGTTTTTTTTGTTGTTTTTTTTTTGTGTGTGTGTTTTGTTTTGTTTTGTTTTGTTTTTCCAGGAGAATGCTATGGTACCATCACAGAATTTCAAGGTGCTTAGATGCAAATCGAATAAAATCAAAAGCCATGTTACCTGGCTTGGCACATCTAATTGTGCCCACTGCTATACAGGCAGCACCAGGTCCATTCCCCATCAGTCCTTATGCCCTGTTTGTGCCAACAATTAGTCATCTAAGCTTTAAAAGCATCCAACCTTTTGCTTCCTCACTTTGACCACACTGCGACATCAGAGAGCACAGCTCAGATGAAGACTCGTGTGTGACTCATTTCCTTAAAACACTTTTTCTCCATTTCATGTGTAGGGACTTGTTGAGGAACAGAAGAAAAAAAAAAAGGGCTAAGGCAGAGAATGGAACTTTGGAAGGGAAGTTGTATGTCAGAAGTATTAAACAAATCCTGGCTCACTAATACCGTCATCCCATCCTTTTCTGCCTCAACACTTGTCAGTCATTTCCCTGTTCTCTTGCTGACTTCAGGACCCAGCAGGCTCTCCTGCAGCTGACTACTGGGAACAATCTCACCCCAGATGAACAGCACTATTGATCTTAGCAAAGGTGACCCCATCAAATGATTGGCTTAGGCCAAGGACCTGGCACATGATGCTTTGAGGGCAGAGCTGCCACGGACCTGTCCTGCATCCAAAGAGACCTAGAATTTAAGTCAGTTATGCAATATTCAAAGCTACAAGCCATGACCAACTGTTTCTCCTGCTTTCCTTTTCTTTCCATTGGACTAGGCTATTTTTAATGTCTGAGAGAGGATTCAAGTCAATTGAGGAAAGAGGAGAAAGAAAAAACAACCACTTCTGTGTACATTTGTACAACAAACAATTTTTCTTTTTTTTTTCCCTCCTGGTTTATTTTTACATGTGATGTGTATCCTGCATGGGACTTTTCTTCCAAGTTTTTTTGGTTTTTCTCCTTCAAAAGAAGCCAATGAAAAAATCCTCATCGTTGTGGCTGATAGCTGCCAAGCTGGAGACAAGATAAAAACCAGAAGAGGTGATACAACTCTGAATACACACACAGGAGTGCTGCTCCCCAGAGCTGGGCTAGTGTGCAGAGCAGGGTGCTGGCCAGCAGCCCTCTGCCATTCAGCCATAGCTCTACCTTTGACTCTGTACTGCTATCTTCCTCTACAGAACAAAACATTTTAATAATATTGTAATTGATTTTTAACATTACATTTATTAACATTTTATTTAGCCGTTTTTATTTAGCTGGCAAAAAAAAGGCCAAGTGTCATCACTCTAAAGTAGAAGCCATACATTCATTTTTCAAGCACAGGAGACCAAGACCCAAAGTAACACTGGACACAAGCTCCTTAAACACATTCTTAGATGACATTTTAAGCATCATTTAAAGCACAGGAAGAGAATAATAATTTTAAAAAAGGAACTGTTTAAAGTCAGCTACACAAAGGTAAGATCTGTTCGGATAAGTGTAAACGTGACTGCAGAACGTTCTTTGGTCTTCCTTCTATCAAATATGAAAAATTATTTTTAATTGATTCTTGAAGCACTTTTGAAGTTCAATAAATGCTTCAGAAATCAGTTGGGAGTCCACAAATGTTAATAGTATTTAGCTCATTTCAATAAAAATGGCCTCATTAACATGCCAGCTGCTGAAATGTGTGATACCAACTGTGTCCTTCTGCTGGCCTGCAGGGAAGCATTCCCACTCACCACTCAGTTCTGTTCTAAAATAAATTATTTAGGAAACATCCCTATTTTATTGTATGCCTCCACTCAGACTACAGTTACTTCAGCAATGTCCCATCCCCCAAATATCTGTAAAAGCTCCTTTGAACAAAGTGAGCTTGGCCTGTGTTTCCTCATGGATTTTTTTTTTTCATAGATCATAGAATTGTTTGAGTTGGAAGGGACCCCTAAAGGCCATCTGGTCCAACCCCCTGCACTGAACAGGGACACCTACAGCTTCATCAGAAGCTCAGAGCCTCTCCTGCTTGACCTGGGCTGTCTCCAGGGGTGGAGCATCCACTGCTTTTCTGGGCAACCTGTGCCAGTGCCTTAAAAGCCTTCTAAAACACTTCTTCCTTATGTCCAATGTAAATCTTGCTTCTTTTCGTGTGAAACAATTTCCCCTCATCCTATCACAGCAGACCCTGCTAAAGAGTCTGTCCTCTTCCTTCTTACAGCTCCCCTTTAGATACTGAATGGTCTCCCTGTAGCCTTCTCTTCTCCAGACTGTACAGTCCCAGCTCTTTCAGCCTGTTGTCATATTCTTTCTCTGTAGTCAAGTAGAATCTCATCCACCTTTTCATGAATCTGCATGGGAGGAGACAGGTGAGCTCTACTCCTTTTTGGGCGCAAGATGCTCTTCATTATGACTCTGCTCCATTGAAATAAATAACCTTTGCTGAGCTCTTCCACTGCCAAGCTGGACTACTTGTAAGACCCTGACCCACAGCTAGAAAATCTGAGTGGCATCACTGCCTCCAGAGACGTGGCTGGCTGACACAGAGGATACCCTGCACTTTGGCTCTATAAGCACTTTCTGTAACAGTGCTCTGAGGACATGGTAACCACGTATAAAATTGCCGTCATTAGATTGCAATGCAAGTAGTACAGTGTTAATATCTCCAGAGAAAATATGATCCTTTGTTTGATGAAGTAGGATGTTAAGACGAGATAGGAAGAGAAGGAATGGCCTCAAGTTGTACCAGGGGAGGTTCAGGTTGGAAATCAGGAAAAAAATTTCCAAAAGAGTGGTGAGGCATTGGAATAGACTGCCCAGGGAGGTGCTGGACTCACAGTCTCTGGAGGTGTCAAAGCAATGTGGACATGGGGTACTTAGGGACATGGTTTAGTGGGCGACATTGGTAGTAGGTGGATGGTTGGACTAGATGATCTTAGAAGTCCTTTCCAACCTCTGTGATTTTATAATTCTAAATACCATCCAGGCCAATGAGATGGGCAAAATTTAAATCAAAAGTGTTGCCAACAGGTGGTAATGCCAAAAAAATCCTACTTCAATATGCAGTTCTAGCGCAGGTTAATTTTTCATGCATACATCTAAGCTCAAGACCAACAGCACACACTGGCCTTTAAGGGTCATGTTTTGTTACCAGGATACAGTGTGTGCTTCCCATTCATTGTCTATATTTTTGAGCCATTGTGGAAGTGGGGGCACAGGAGGCCCTTCCAGTCCCAGGACAGGCAGGGACACACCGGGTGATCCATGCCACTCTGCGGGCGGCCTCAACAGCAAAATCACTGTTTTAGGGTCAACCCTTCCCATCAAGATTATTGCTGTTGAAATCACTCCGTCACATCTCAGAAAGCCTCAATGATATCCTATACAATACATACCACAGCCCACCAGCAGCCACACACAGAATCATAGAATCATCAAGGTTGGAAAGACCAATAGGATCAGCTAGTGCAACCATCAGCCTATCCCCACCGTCCCACTATGCCATGTCCCTCAGTGCCACACCTACACAGTCCTTGAACACCTCCACAGATGTTGACTCCACCACCTCCCTGGGCAGCCTGTGCCAATATCCGACATCTAGCTGGCAGTCTAAATGAGCAGGCAGCTGCCTTCTCCTTCCCCTCCCTCCTCTGTTTTATTTTGGGTCAAACGTACTTCGCTGCAAAGGTCAGAGTGTGGCAGCACAGGCGCAGCTGAGGCCATCCCAAAGGGAGGAGGTGGCACACAGAGCTTTTGAAGAGATGATGAGAGAGTGGTGTAATTAGGGCTTTTTCTTTTTTTTCTTCCCCAGTTTTTCTGTCAAATTTGCATTTTAAATTACTTCTTGCTATAATTGTTTCATCTTTCTTTTCACTAGGACTTCTATAATGTTTGTTATTATTTCCCAAGGATTTTTAGAAATAGTAAAGGACTACAATACAAAAAGAAAGCAAAACAAACAAAAAATAGTTTTATATCAGTATGCCTTTTTCCCTAAAATATTCCTTTGAGATTAACTATTAGGAAGGGAAAAAAGAGAAGTCAGCAAAGAGAAGGTGACACTGACAGGGATTTTGCCGTGAGGAGAGGCCTGTAGGTTCTGACTCACCACCCCAACCACTGCACGAGGAGCAGTGAAGCTTTCATCCCCACAGGGGGGAAATCCCAATTACTCATCTCTTTCCCCCGGGGCTCATGGCTGGGCCCCAGCTCTAAACCCAATTATCCCCAGGCCCAGTGAGCAAAGACACCTCGACAGCTCTGCTGTCAGGAGAGATTAGCTTGCTGTGGAATGGCTCCAGGAGCCTGTTGTCCCCCTGGCTCCAGTTGCAAAAAGTCAGGCAGCACCGTGGTGGCTGAGGTTCTGTGCCCACTGGGGCTGTGGTGGTGCTGAGCATCCACAGCACACAACAGGAGGGACAGCAGCGGTGAGAAGATCTCCTCAGCTGCCTTAATAAACTAGAAAAGCACATCTGGATCTCTCCAGCAAACAGGGAAGAAAAACTATTCAAAAGGAAGATGCGCTCAAATCTACAATAAAATAACACTGCCACTGTTGTCAAGCACCTGAATGGTGATGTGGAGGTTGCAGGAGTCTCTGTTAGACTTAATTCTGCTGAGCACTGCTTGAGTACATGGTGCAGCTCACGTTGCCACCACATGCCCTGACTGCCAACAGCTTGAAAGAATCTCAGAGGTCCTAACCACCGTGGGCCTAATGAGCGAGCTTCTGCGAACTGCAAAGTCTGAGTGGTGAAAAGGATGGAGACTTTGTGCTTGACAGTCACCTCTGGTATATCACATTGATTTTCGTCTTAGTACCCTCATCTGGATGCTAATGCTAGGTGATTGCATTGGTATACAAAACCAAATGCAAGCAGCTTTAAATAAGAGGGCGCCAACTTACGCCCCATCAGGAAAGCATTGTGTGGATTGATTGAAATAGCCATCCCAAATTTGATCCGCGTTAAGCTGATGTCAATTGAAAGCATCTCCATTAAAAAACAAATAGACCAGTGTCTGGGGGTTTCTGGGACTGTTACTGCCCAGCACATCTCCCACAGCTGTGCCTCTGCAGTGACCAAGCCTGGCTGAACACGTCCATTCCAGCCAGCACAAGACTGTCTAAGATGTTTCAGCAAGCTGCTGCGTGCTGTTTTCAGCTTAGTTTGTGGGATTTTTCTTAAACAATCTTATCAGTTTTATATGCACCGTGTTCCTGGCAGAGGGGGAGGGAAGAAAGACAGGGGTTTTCCCTCCCTCTACACAGCAGTTTCACTATTTTTAGGTGTTGTTGTTTAAACAAACAAAGTCTTCTAAGGCAAGAAAAAGAAGAAATAGCTCAGTAAATCAGTGCTTTATTTTATGGCACTGGCAGCACGAGGCTTAAAACGATGTCCTTAGGATACTATTAATTAACAATCCAGCTCCTCAGGCTTCACTGAAGTGGGATGACACTTGGCAGAACAGAGAGGCTCCAGATGGAGAAAATCTGCATCAGATAAGACCTTGAGTGACAAGTCCTTGTCACTCACATTTAGGGCCAAAGACTAAGCCACTTGTTATGTTGCAAAAAGCTAAAAATACCCTAAATGCAACCTTTTTTCTCCTTAAAGCTACCTGTTGCATCAGATATACTCTGAATCCAACTATCTACTGATTTTGGCATAGAAAACACTTCAATTGAAAGGAAAAAGTACCAGCATTGAAAAATAAGGATGAACTGCAACTACAGCCCAGCTTCAAACACATCCTCTTGAAAGTTGAACAAACCCAGCAGAGAGTCTGGGTGAAATTTTAAACTGATCAACTTTTTCTCCTGCAAAAACTGTGATTTATTCCCTATTCTAAGTTCCCTTGAGAAGTGAGCTCTTGTGGGTTTGATGCCAAGTGCACAGTACTGATAATATCAAACCAGAAGCCACAGAAAAGACATCAGAGCTCTCTACAAAGTCCCCAGCTCACTGGGCTGGAGGACTCCAAGCCAGCACCTGTAAGGCTTCTTGAAGCAGAGAAAGTTAATTGTAAGATCTGTGCAAAATAACTGCTTTCAGCAAATTAAAATGAAGGACGTACAACAAAAATATACAGTGTGCCCATCAGTTCATCACAGCAAACCTGAACAAGAAGGGCAGCCTTCTGACACTGCCTTGACCAGTGCTTTAGTACTGCAGGGATGCATACACCTTTGGCCTCCCCCACTGGTCTCATAGCCCTGGGCATTCTCAGTGCCCACGCTTAAGCTCACCTTAAGCTCACAAACAAATACATTTAAAGGAGCAAGAACTTCCCAGAACTCATCCCAGAACTTCTTCCTGGCTTGCTCATCCTCATAGTGGGAGACCACAGCTCATGTTCCCTCTTGCAACTCTGGAGATAGGAAGCCAGCTGTTAGCCCAAGATGTAAATCATTGGCCACGAGGCTACCTAGCCTACTTCCTCTCCTGAGGGATATCCAACACTCAGCCAGCCTTAAAATCCCTGTTCACATCTTTCTGCTCACAGTTGCCCCTGCTCTCACCATCACCATTTAGTTAGGCTGCAGCGATGACTTACACTCTTTCCTCAAAGTTATGCAGTTTGCTATGTTATTGGAGTGGCCTTTTATTAACTGATAAAGATTAAGCACTTCATTTTGCCTTTCTAAATCTATACTCTGTATCTTCTCATGGTTTTAAAATGCCTGCTAGGATTAAACTTAAGACTTTTGTCCATTGGGTCCATTAAAGCTGCTGCAATTTGAATCTGTGCTTTTTGATAAGGCAAGAGGATACCGCATAAATCACCACAGTTTATTATTTTTAAACACCCCCCTCATCCTCACAAAGGAAAGGATAATTTGAATTTCAGATTTTAAATACCGATCTCACTTGTGTCTCCTACTGCAGATAGTGATGTTACCCTTACTGCCTAATTAAGGAAGAGATGGATTAAGCAGTAGATTTATCACCTACCTTGGAAATTACCATAGCCATTATTGTAACAGTAATGTCTACATCCTGCAGGATCTGAAAGTATGTAGCCAGCTAAATAAACCCTTCTTCCTTTGCACATGCATAACAGCAGTAGCATCTGGAACATCTCCAGGCTAAAATGCAGACCTGGATTCAGCCTAATGCACATCTGTGTTAGATGTAATGTGAGCAGCCCTCCTTCCTGCAAGCTGTGATGGTGTAATGCAGAGGCTTAAGAGTGTATGAAAACAAAATGGAACAACAGTATACTCCACACCCAAATAATTTATATATATAGCACTTATCTATAGGAGCATAATTTTAGGAACCCAAATCTACTGCTAAGTTATTAAATATCTCCTGCAGATGTTGCTGAAGCACTATGTGCATCTTTTTAATAGCTTATAGCTCCACAGGAGCCTTCATCTCTGCTTCTGGAGAGAGCAGTGATAGAGCAGACCACTTCGGTGCCTTACATGCACCAAAACCCAAGTAGTGTGTAAAACAGTAATGGCAGGTAAGTGCTTCTGTGTCCCAAGGTTCTGGATAGGACAGCCCTGCAGAAGCAGCTCTTGTGCAGAGGGGAGTTCTGGGAGGGCTTCCTACTGACCTTATTACTTCTCATCCTTCAGGCAAGGAAATACATCTTTGCCTGCTGCTCTGCAAAATCTGAATTGCTGATCCATTTCCAAGGATCCTTGCAGTAACTCCTCAAGTCAGCACTGGTTAAGACTGACAAGGTCTCTGGGGCACAGGCAGCCCTTGTTCAGCCAGGCTGTCCTCAGGGTGCACAGAGAGGACTTCATTAGGAGTGCAATGCACCAAACCTGTTCACTGCACCTGGAGGATGGATGTTTAAGATGGAGAGAAGAATACAAACCTTACATTTAATGCTCTAAAAGTTGATGAATGTAGAAGAGAAGTGGGTTTTTAGCAGGGCACGGGATTGAATGCACCCTCAGTAAGCTTTCAGATGACACCAATCTGTGTTTGTGCAGTTCACACGCCTGTGGGACAAGGTGCCATCCAGAAACACCTATACAGGTTCAAGCAGTGGGTTCAAATGAAACTTGTGAGGCTCAGCAAAGCCAAGTGTAAGGTTTGGACCTGGACTGTGGCAACCCTTGCTATGAGTACAAGCTGGGGGATGTAAGGATGAAGCACAGCCCTGCCAAAAAGGACTTGAGGGTACTGGTTGATGGTAAGCTGGATGTTAGCCATCAGCGTGCACTTGCTCAGAAAGCCAACAGTGACCCAGGTTGCAAAAACAGAACTGTGGCCAGCAGGTCAGGGAGGTGATCTTGCCCCTCCGCTCTGCCCTGTGAGACCTCACCTGGAGCACTGTGTCCAGATATGGAGTTCTGTGAAGGAGAGTCATCTGTTGGAGTGCATCCAGATGAGGGCCACAAAAATGATCCAAGAGATGGAACACCTCCCTACAAGGACAGGCTGAGAGAGCTGGGGCTGTGCAGCCTGGAGAAGAGAAGGCTCTGGGGAGACCTGAGAGGCGGCCTTTCAGTATCTAAAGGGGGGCTGTAAGAAAGAAAGGGACAGACTTTTTAGCAGGGTCTGTTGTGACAGGACAAGGGGAAATGGTTTCACACTTAAAGAGGTGAGATTTAGTTTGGGCATAAGGAAGAAGTGTTTTAGAAAGCTGGTGAGGCACTGGCACAGGTTGCCCAGACAGGTGGCAGATGCCCTATCCCTGGAGACAGCACAGGTCAGGCTGGAGGGGCTCTGAGCTCCTGATAGAGCTGTAGGTGCTTTTAAAAGGCATGGGAAGTAAAGAAGAAAGCATCTCCAACGCAGGCCCTGCAATGGGGATTGCTGTTTGTGCACTTCACAAAACACACCCTTGCTAGGGCTGATGGAAACAATATGGTGAGTGCATTGCAGCAGCGAGGTCAGAGTGTGGCTCTTCTCTTCCCTTTTGTTTAAAGCATCTACAAAGAGGCTGCTATTTTTTTTTCTTTTTCCTGCCACAGTTTCGGCTTTCTGAAGAGCTGCAGGACATGGCCAGGCTCAGGGCAGCCACAGCACAGCACCTCTGGGAAGGAGCAATGATCACAGCACGCACCAGGGGCTGCTCTCGAAAGATCTGGGTGCAAGGGGGATGTTGTCTGCTGCGGGGCCATAAAAGTGGTTGCAACAAGTTTGGGATTTTTTAGGGTGGCCTCATCCTAAAAGGAAAAAAACAGTCATATTCTTCCGTACAGCAAAGACAGGATGAGCCCTCACTGCTCCAGAGAGAGATTTGTACAGAGAAAACTCAATTTCTAGCATAAAACATCTGCAGTTTTAGTAAGTCTTGTAGCATGCATAGATACCACAACTATAATTATGTTATACCTGACTGAAAAGAGATCAGATCAGGCTGATAAAATGCTTCAACCATACCCCCGGTTAATTTCAGTGCAGCTCAAATTTCCTGCACCAGTCTGCTAATGGACATGCTGGTAATATTTTGCTGTAGAACACAGCTTGCAGTGGCTCACTGTCACACATAATACCCATAATGTCCCTTTCCATACCAATCTTTGTAGGAGCAGCGAGTTTTCATTGAAGTGTCTGTTCCCTCACACAGAATCCCATAAAATAAAACAAAGGCATCTTGAAAAGACCCCCGCTCTCTTTGATTTGACAGTTCCTCATAAACTTTAATGAGAATGACTCTCACCCAGACTGTAAAACAAGCCAATGTGCTGTGAAGTTTAGTTACTGGGGGCAGCAACACAAGCCACCGAACCTATGAATGATAATACAGTTGGCCATCAATTAAACTTAGTAGTTAAAAGCAGCACTAAGAATCCCTTTTGACCATTAAGGATATTAGTACTTCCTCATCAGAAAGTCCTACTGACCTTCAGAAAGGGAAAGCATCCTGCAAATGTTACTGCTGTGGCCAACCCCTATCTTCCGCACCCTGGATTAGAGCAGAGCAGTGCCAGTTCCCATTGGCACCTGCTGGACATCACATCCCACATGCAGTGACCCATGCCCACCTCTTCTGCTGCCCACGAGAAAGCCCACCTACTGCTGGAGGTACAGATCATCTGCTTCCATCAGGTCAGCTAAAGGAAATGTCTCATGGAAAAGACCATTTCCCTGTGTCCAAAAAAAGGCTTTGGCTGAAGTCCCTGGTAAGATACATCTGTGGTAAGTCTGTCCAGTGGATGCAGAAATTTGCTAAACGTTTCCATCTGCTATAGAGTCTGGCCATCAATTTGTCCTTGTAAATTCCTAAGTGGCATTGGTTTTCCAATGTTAAAAAAAGGGAAACAGTGTTTGTGGGGATACTTAAACCCATAAATACCATGCAGCCGTGCATACACACACTCAGAAAAAAAAGCATGGCACATAGTGCAGAAGCTTGATGTTGCCAATTAGTAAGAGGATTTTAGGAGTGCTCACAAACTCTTCATGAAAATAGCCTTGTAGGCAGGCTGACATCACCCAGATGTTTTTAATTACATCGACTCTGGGAGTAATTTCTTTGCTTATCTGTTACTGCCCTCCAGCACTGGTTCCTGTTGATTAAATCTGCCTCAGAAACAGAATACAACTTTCCTTCTGGACACAAAATGGCTGGAGATCTTCAGTTTCCTGGTTATTGTGTTAACACTTCACTGCATTTTCACATACACTAATGATGCAGTGTGACATGAATAAGGGAGATCAAATACAGAGTGTATCAATTCCTTCACCTCATCTTGGGTTCAGGTTCACTTTCTTCTCTGTACTCAAAAATGGCCCTGAATGTGCCCTATCTGCCCATCACTGCATTTGCAAACAAGCAGAAGTGGCTGAACACACAGTCCAGTATGAAAGCAAAGGCAACAGCAGAGAGCAGCTCATGGCCCCTGCAGCACCCCAGCTTTTGGGCTTATTAAATTAAGGTCTATTTATTCTTTGTAAATCCCTGGGAGGACATCAAATCAAAGACATCCTCTCAAGAAGTGTTTGAGGTTATTAACTTTCTTTGGCTTCAGTGGAGAGGTGCACAGTGCACACTGTACAGATGTGGTGTCCAAGCAGCCTAAAGAAAGCCGCTGGGAGCAATGTCTCCTGTCTGCAGGCAGGCCCTCATTGGTGCCCCTTGTTCAACACCTAACACAGGTCATGGTGCTGCCTGTATCTCAACCGCGTCCCAAGAAATCCCTTTCCATAGTAACATTATTAGCTTTTATGGACTTCCCTTTACATATTTAAAGTGACTGTAGGTCCACTAATGACTGTAATTGTTCCAGACATCCATTAGTTTTGATTTATTAACTTACTCAATTTCCCATATTGTCTTGCCCACTCTAGGAGGAATTTACTGTTTTAATATTGTGGGTCAGTACTAATCATATGTAATCATGTAAGTTGTTTAATTAATAACAATTAGCACCTCCCATCAAGAGCTCATTTTCCTGCATGAACACCATTAATGTGATTTTCAGAATAAATCTGCCTGTTCCCTCCCCCGGTGGTCTAGTCAACTTGCTTCTATGGAAAAGGTGCTTTAAACAGCTTGCCATCTTCCATGATTTTATCAAGTATCTTGTCGTATTTGCTTTTCCTGAAGCCTTGGGCACTTCACTGAGTAATATCATGGAAACCTGTGTTCCAATGTGACAAAAAATGCTATATAACAGGAAAAGCCTTTGCAACCATGAACAGCAGTCTCAAAAAAAAATGGAAAGTAGTAAGGACAAAAGAGATGTAAATATTATGCCCTAATTTCAATGATTTCAAGCTGTCTTCTATTTTTCTAAGCCCACTATTATTTTCTGAAATTAGCCGTTGGCATTACTGCAGCATTTAGCAAGGAGTGCACCAGTAGAAGAGTATAATGGGACAAGGGGAAATGGTTTCAAACTAGAATAAGGTGGATTTAGCCAGTACATAAGAAAGAAGTATTGTACAAGGCTGGCGAGGCATTGGCACAGGTTGCCCAGAGAGGCAATAGATACCACATCTCTGGAAACTGCCAAGGTCAGGCTGGAGGGGCTCTAAGCACCTGATGGAGCTTTAGGTGTCATTGCAGTGGAGTTAGACCACACGTCCCTTCCGACTCAAACAGTTCTATGAGTCTATGATTCTATTTAAGTTTATTCTATAAAGATCTCTGCAAACCCTCTACATCATGGTCAGCACAAAAATAAATAGCAGCATTTAATATTCAAGTTAATTAATGTCTATTTACAATTACTCTTCTCCTAACTTTTTTTTTTTTCTTTTTCCTGGAAAGAACTTAAGCCTAGCTTCACCGATTAAGCTGGCTTTGCTAACTCCTAACCAAAACTCCACCAAGAATAATTTTCACATGCACTACCATGCTCTCCCACCTACTTCTGCCTGTGGTTCCCCTAGCTGTTTTCTTGTGTACATTTTTAGCAGCAGAAGTGAGGGTACCAGTTATGAAGTCATGTTGGAGGACGTGTGCTACCCAACTGACACAGAAAGGGACCACTAGAAGAAAGTCCATCAACAACAAGGAAAGCAAAATCAAAGAAAAAAGACCATGATAACCAAAGTGATTGTTCCTCATCCCACTTCCTACCAACATTTCACTATGAAGAGGACACTCGATAGATGTCACCAGCTCAAGCCACTTGCAAACCACACACTGCTTTTGGTGTTGCGTCAGCACAATGCAGGACTTTCCGCGTGGCCGGCAGAAAGGCTCACAGGCAGCACGGAGAGCAGCTCCCACGCTCTCACGCCTCGCCAGCCAGCACTGGAAACGTGGTTACCCTTATGTGTGGTGTGGCCTCCAGCCCACCAAGCAAAACAGCATGGGAAAAGAAACACTGATATTCTTATTTTTACACTGATAAGTGACACAAAAAGGTGAAGCGAGAGCTCGTACCCTGCAGAGGAAGCCTGTGACAAATGTGAGGTGGCCCTGCTGGCTGTCCTCCTCACGGTGCTCCCCTGTGCAGGAGATCTGAGCCCTGTGTGGTTTGCTGCAGCCCCCCACTTTCCCCCTTTCTTGCTGGGGTTGGTGTCTGTGCTAGTCAGCTCTTCCCAAAGGAGTGAGAGGCAAGCCAGCAATTAATGCAAATACACAAGGTTTCAGAAAAATGCCAGATGTGGGAGATAACATTAAGTAACCCCAGGAAGATTTAACTCTGTCCAAAAGATGTTTACCCCAAGATAGATAGAAAAGGTGTTACAATACAATCCTTGGCAGTTGCTTTATCTTAATCTTCCATGTTAAAAATTAAAGACTGTATTAATACAATGTCAGACTTACTTAATAGTACTCTTTTATCAAGCTGATATGATGGTAGCTAATTATTAAATGAGTTAATGTATGTCTTGTTATTTAATCTACCATGACTGATAATGAACTGTGTCAAATACTTATTAGACACTCATTCCCTCTACACCTAGCTGACACTAACATGGCTCACAATTAAACACAACTGCTCCTTCACTGCCAGGCACAATTATGCCATCAAACATTATCCCACTCGCTATTCTTTGGTCTTAAGTAGGAGATGTCATCCTCCATTTGTCCGGTCCCAGAAACCATCCAAGAAAGGAGAAAACAAGAGGAAGTCTAACGTGAATTGGTCAAACCAGGTTAGATATGCCCAGAAGTAGCCAGAATAATTGGTTAAAGATCAGTGGGAGCCACCTCCTCACAAAAGGTGGCCACCCTTTGGTGGCTGTGTGCTGGTGCTTCTTCACAGGGGCTGCCTGTCCATTTTCTGATGGTAATTCCAGGCTTCTGGTAGTGAAACGAAATCTCAAGCTTGGCAATGCTGAAGAGCATTATCCTAATTGAGTTTCTTGATGTCCAGACTAAGACAGGAAATGGCTCACTTCTGAAGGGCATGGACTCATGGGGACATGAGATGAAATCTCCTTCTCCTTGGGCAGCAGGGGCCTTGGGGCAACCCCCAGGATGAGTTTTGTGCCACATGCACCAACAGCAGGTCTCCTTGACTGAGCCGGGCCAGATTGCTCTGCAGCTTGTCAGGGGCACGCTGGCACATTGGATGCTAAGACTGATGCCAGGGGCTGGAAGCAGTGCCACCTGACTACACGATACCCAAACTCTTGTCATACAGTGGAGACTATCCTCCACAGCCCTGCTGCTCTCAGCCAACAGAGGGTCCCGCCTGGAGCTTAATTCTTTGCTCTAGTTCCCAGGATTTCAGCTACAAAGAGAATTTCCTCAACAACCGTGTGGGTTGAGCTGCTAGTTTATCAATCTGCCCACCATTCTGTCTTTGTTTCAGGGAACTGAACGTGAGATATCAAACCATTGGCTTCATTGCTTAGTCATAGGACAGGCTCCAGCCTGCATCCACTTCCAATACTTCTGGCCAGGAGAACGTTCCTGCTAGCAGCCTTCATTGTGAGTCAGCTTGCTAAGTGTGTGGCGTGTATGGGGTTTAGCAAGGCATTTATATCTCTGTTTCTACCAATGGAAAGTGTTCCAGTGGGTTTTCATAGCAATCTGAAGGCTGGAAAAATAAAGTTTTGAGTTATTCACACATCATTCTCACTTCTCTGGGGAAGTTTGTGCAGCAAATGGTAGAATTAGGACAAATCTTGAGCCGGGCTTTTGGCCCCAAACTTGCAGTAAGGGCTTGCAAGATGCCGTGGCATTTTGAATTTATTTTTTACTGAGGAAAATCAAGAATGAAGCAAGAACGTATTTCATTTTATTTGCTGATTTACTTAGGGAAAAGAGCAAAACTCGGAAAGTATAATACTAAAAAGAAATTGTAACTTCAGTCCAAAAAAAGTCACTGGAAAAGGTTTAGTCCTAAAAATGAAAGTTATTTGTTTGCTCATCGAGAAGTCAATTGAAAATAAATTAAAATACAGCCTGTAGTCAAACTTCTTCCCACCTGCTTGTGAACGCCTAAGGGAAATTACCTGCAAATGCAGAAATTGTTATACAGATCAAACAAAGGCACTTATCTATAATTACTGGACTTATCTATTTGTCTCAGGACTGGCAGCAACAGCTCCCTTTGTTAAGAATAAATTTGGTGCCATGATTTGTATTTTTCTATCTCTTCCACCAAGATCATTCAGGAAAGGTTCCGCTTATAATAGAAAACGGTTTCCTTAACTTTACTAAATAAAGGCAGATTGAAGAGATCTGGCTAGGTAAATTGAGGGAGAGCAAGAGAGCAAGAATAGCCAAGGGCTCTTCAGAGGAGATATTCTTTTCTTTTAATGACTTTACAGTTGGACTTGTGAGTATCTCGAGCAGTTTGGAAAGTCTCTTGGGAAACTGCTCATATTTCTGCCATGTCCCAGCTCTCTTCCTACTTATTCAGTAACTAATAATTAAAGTTTAAAGCATTCACAGGAAGAAACTTCCTGTTGCTAAGACCCTGCAGGGTCCTGCCAACTTGACAAGCCAACAGCACACTGATGATACAGCATCAAAGCCAGAGGATAATTACCCAGTTTATAGGAAGCTGAAGGAAGTGGGTGCCCTGCTAGCTTGTAATCATTTGCCCTTGGCCATTGCCCATGAGGATTTATCTCCATCACACTCTCAGGTTTACAGCCTCCTCTGGGGAGGAACCATGCCCATGATGGTGGTTGCTCACACTCTACTAATTGTTGGAGTCAAGGAGGCAACCTGCAATGAGCGTCTTGCAGATGGGTGGGCAGCTTAGAGGAGTGAGCGCAGACGAGCTGGAAGGACCTCATGATGCCAAAGAGATGGGCTGGGAATGGCCAGGCGGGTAAAGCACGTGGCATAGAGACCAGAGCTATGCATCCTGAGCCATGAAGCTGTCGCATCAGACAGGACATAAACGCAGGAGGAATTAGGGTTAATTGCTAATCACCAGGAGATATACCCATTACACGTATGGGAAAAAAAGCTCTATCTGTGGGGCTCCTAAAAAAATCAATTACTGGAAAGGGCCTGCTGTGGCCCTTTGGAACTGCTGTTGGCTTAACTGAATATTTCTAATTGAACACGAGCCATACACTCCTCACAATTCCATCTGCCCACTTCACAGAGGTAGACCTGAAGCCTGTGCCTGGATAAAATATTCAATGGATCCCAAATCAGCTGTGCTGTTGCTTTCAAAGGGCAGTTTCACTGTTAAGTATTTCAGTATTTCTGACGACTTGCTTATGCCTTGAGGTGCAATGCAGAGTTTGTTTTCCAACCCTCTGTGGAAGAGTAGGGTCCCAGGGAACAAACCATTTATTGCCCCTTTCAAAGGATGGCTGCTCCTTTCTTCCTTCTTTTTCCAAGGTCCAAGCTCTGCTCACCTTCCTTCCGCGGTTCTGCTCTCACAGTATGTGTCCCGGGCCAGAAAATGGGTGTGCTTGGTAAGAAAATGGGTGTCCCAGGTCCCTGTCCCACCCTGGCCAGGTGCTGCTCACCAGGCTGCCTGCAATACCCTCCTGCTGCAGCTGAAACTCTCTTTTGATGCAGCAGCGTCAAAACATTGGATGCAGCTGCACAAAATCTGTGGCATCCCACAGCACGTCCTGCTCTGACGAAAACCATAAGCCAAGGCTCTGGAGTAGTGGTGCTAGCTGAACTCCAGCTGTGGAGGTCTCCCATCATTTTTTCCATACCCAGAGGCACAGACGGGTCGGCCCTAAGAGCTGAGCAAAGTGCCGGGGGGGGGGGGGGGGGGG